>NW_015386223.1:20919-33360 GCF_001527695.2 Protobothrops mucrosquamatus | reverse complement strand
AAAAAAAATAGGCAAGATACCCCCAGTGACATTTATGATGGCACTGGAAAAAAGTGATTTATCACCAGTCTTCACACTTACAATCACAACATCCCTATGATCGCACCATCAAAATTTGGGCACTTGGCAACCGGCATGGATTTATCACAATTGCACTGTCCTGGGGTCATGTAAATCACATTTAACACCTTCCCAGCTGGCTTCTGACAAGCAACGTCAATGGGAGAAGTTGAATTGACTTAATAACCGTGATTCATTTAACAACTGCAGTGATTCACTTAACAACCGTGGCAAAAATGGAATAAAATCAGGCATCACTTACTTAACAACTGTCTTGCTACGCAATGGAAAAATCTGGTCCCATTTGTGGTTATAAGTCAAGGACCTTCTGTATTATCACATATACTGGAGAGTCAGTATGGAATAGTGATTAAGGCATTGGCCTATAAACTAGGAGACTGTGATTTCTAGTCTCGCTAGCTTCAGCCCTTATACCTTGTATGGTAAACAGGAAAAAAGGTGAATATGAATGCACCTTGAACCTGAACTGAGTCAGCTTCGCCCCAAGTGCAGAATTCACTTTCTTTTGAGCAAAAATCAGTTCCTGTTCAGAATGTGCAGTTTAAGCAGCCCTTTCTAAAAAGACTTGCCATAGATGGGGAGAATTCAAAGGCAAAGGGAGAGGAAGAGATTGAGGGAGGGAAACTGAATATTTGCCCATCTTTTTTCCATACTGGGTGGTAGGGCAAAAAAAGCTAGATTCACAACGGATCATCCTGACCCACTGAATGACGGCAGCTAAGAGAATGGCCAAATTGCTGTCGCGATGGAGGGTGAAATTAGCTGTGCTTTCTAGCTTACACATTTGGAAAATGTGGATTCCATTTTTTAAAAAAAAAAATCCTTGGAAATCTCACAACATTCAGGGCAACATCTTTCCGAGTGGTGCTGTCCAGGGTGCTGATGGCGCTTTTTCCAGCTGCAGTCTCTCCCACAGCTATGACGACGGTAGCGAAAGCAAGAATTCTAATTATCCCTTCTAAATGCCCAAAATACCATGTCCACCAAAAGCCCGCTGCTCATTAGTAGGAGTAATTAACTTTACAACTGTCAACACAGACATCGTGCAAGCTGACAGATAGATAGTAGCTCTGAGGGTGCTAATAAATCCAGAAATAACAACTTGACACGCAAATGCACAAAAGAATGCAGGTGATAAAGAAATGTTGACATCAAATCTAATTATCTCCGCAACGGCCAACTATCAAGCGAATCCCTCAGTACTGTAGCGTTATTGCATGCAATCAACCTCTGCAGAACTGGCTCTTAACTGCGCACACAATGGGGTTTTTATAGCCCCTTGTCATATCAGCGGGAGGAGCATATCAAAAAGGAAATTATGAGTGTCACGACCTCTCTGGGAGTTAAAAATAAAATAAAATAAATATAGGAAGTCAGGGCTGCGGTGTGGGAGGGAACTGCGGTGATGAATATCAGCTTGGTTAGGCCTGGCAGATCCTTTCCTCCCACAGCCCCGACGAGTTTTAAAGCTGGGATGATATATGACATTTTCATCAGACACTTTGGGGATGTCACCAAGTGGAAAAATAAAGACCCTGAACAGAGATGATGAGGGGAATTATGCAACTATAATTGCCGATCATAACCGGAGATGAGCAGACAATGGCTGTGTTGATATTGAGATGGCCCTCAAATTGTCACGCCGGCTACGGCTGCTGCTTCCTGCGGCCAGCTCCAGCCTCTATTTTTTTTTCCTATCATTTTTCACTCTGCTCCTAGAGAAATTCAACTCCTTTAAGATTTTCCCACCGCAGCCCAGGGCGACAGAAGGCTCCCAATTTGAGGGAAGAAAAGAGGTGTAAACGATAGCGTTTTTCTTCATTTCCCCCCCCCATAGGCATGAGAAGATGAAACATCTTTATCGTACCTATTGTCGGTCTCAGCTTTTACAAAATATGAGTTTATCTCCTTGACTTGGGTTGAGTTTGTAAGCAAGAGAGAGAGAGAGAGGGGGGGGGAGAGGGAGAGAGAGAGAAAGAGAGAAGGAGGGAGGGAGGGAGAGAGAGAGAAAGAGAGAGAGGGAGGTAGGGAGGGAGAGGGAGAGGGAGAGAAAGAGAAAGAGGGAGAGGGAGAGAGGGAGAGGGAGGGAGAGAGAAAGAGAGAGGGAGGGAGGGAGAGAGAGAGAAAAAGAGAGAGGGAGGGAGGGAGAGAGAGAAAGAGGGAGGGAGGGAGGGAGAGAGAGACAGAGAGACAGGGAGAGAGAGAGAGAGAGAGAGAGAGAGAGAGAGAGAGAGAGAGAGAGAGAGAGAGAGAGAGAGAGAGAGAGAGAGAGAGAGAGAGAGAGAGAGAGAGAGAGAGAGAGAGAGAGAGAGAGAGAGAGAGAGAGAGAGATCAAGGGCAGGGCCGATGCTATGAAAATAAAAGATAAACCACTCTCTTCTCCTTGGTGAGGCCTTCCTGGAAAAATCTCAATGGAAATCAAACGCCAGCAATTCTCATTAAAGGGAATGGAAGGGCATATGGAGATGTGAAGTTTCAAAAAAAATAAAATAAAATAAAATAAAAACTAGCTTTCCAAGCCAGGAGAAAAAGGAGATAAGGCAAGCTTTTTCCCACTCAGGTGGTGGATTTCAGACGATCCAGATGGATGCAAAATAAACAAAGGAGAAAAAAAATATCCTCCCCTAAAATAATAGGATGGGAGGCTTGGTAGTAGCCATTTGGTGATAACCATCAGCAATAATTCCTGGGGCACGGAGGTGAAAAGCCCCATCTGATCCAGAAGAAAAAGTAATTCACTGTACAAGCCGGTCTGTATGAATTAGTTTGATCAAGTCATTACCCAGACAGTTAGGTTTTGTTTATCAATTTGACCTTCCTCCAAGTGTGAGGCAACACATTTCCCGTCCACAAAGGATGCTCAGACACAGGGATTTAGGCCTCTTTGCTAAACGTTAAAGAGTACAGTGGGGAAAATGGCAGGATCGAGAGACTGTCGGATAAATAGGTTTTATTTGTTCATTTTGGCCTCTACGTGTATGTTTACAAGAAACCTAGTTTTAAAGTTTTATTGAAAGGCAATATGATTTCAATCTTCCTGCTCCTTTGGTTTTAAATATCAAGAGGAAGGGAGGGAGGGAGGGGAGGAAGGAAGGAAGGAAGGAAGGAAGGAAGGGTGATTACATGTGTTTCTTTACTAGTAGTTATGTTATCTGTGCTTAATTCCTTTTATTTCCCCTAACTGATCTTAGGGCCTTGAATGTTAATTGCAAAGCAACATTGGAATGGTTCTTTATATTCTGGAAAACCACCAGCACATTGCTGGTAGCTGGAGATAAGCGCTCACCTCACTAAGTTTCCTATATCTCTTGATCAACTTCTTTCAGGCTTCCATTTACAGGCTAGGCCTCTTGGAAACTAAGAATTTGCACCAAATTGTTTAACCTGGGTGAATCCATTCTATTCTATTCTATTCTATTCTATTCTATTCTATTCTATTCTATTCTATTCTTCACTTATTCTATTCTATTCTATTCTATTCTATTCTTCACTTATTCTATTCTATTCTATTCTATTCTATTCTATTCTATTCTATTCTATTCTATTCTATTCTATTCTATTCTTCACCTATTCTATTCTATCCTATCCTATCCTATAGCACGATGGCTCTTGTAGGCAATACATTGCCCATTCATGAGATACCAGAATAAAAACATGCATCCATAAAAGAAAAATAACCCAAGCCCTAAAATTAGCCCCAGAGCTCTCAGAACTGGACTATGCTTAATTTTCAGGAGAACATCTGCCTCCTGTGAGGACTAACCAGGCATTACTCTTGTTCCTTGACCCCATGATAAAAAATGGTGCCTCTTATGCTTTTATGGGTGCAGAATAAGTTTGGTGTCCAATCCATCCTGAAACCAGACCTTTTAATCTCGGGCATGCCTCAAGAAATGAATTCACTCTGAGTTAACTGAGATAAAAGTCTGGAGGTTACGTTTGTGTTTTTTTTTTTTTTCCTTTGGATCTTTCTGGTTCAAAGAAGACCCCAAGTCTTCTGCGCCGTTCAAAGTTAATTTGAGATCTATTCATAATCAAATTTCATCCTGGATTTTCTGGTTAGTCTAACAGAGTTAATTCCCCTAATGTTAGCGAGGCATGGGAGAACTCTCAGGAGGGTGATCCAAGCTGGGATTTACAGCAGTTGTCAGAAAGCTCTCCCAGGAATCCACATTAGCTGGAATGCAATCAGGCAGAAAACCTATTACATAGTGCTAAATATACTTAATCACATCTATTAGAGACAAAAATGAACTAAGTAATTATGACAATAGCCAAACGGTGTGTGGCGGTGGAGGAGGAGATTAATAATAATAATAATTTAAAAAAAAAAGGTCTTAGTAGGGAAAAAACAACCCAATAAACACAACAAAGTATAGGAAGAGGAACAACAACAACAACAACAACAACAACAACAATAATAATAATAATAATAATAATAATAATAATAATAATAATAATAATAATTGATATTGCTGCACCAGGAGATGCCAGAGTCGAAGACAAAGAACTGGAAAAAATTATGAAATATCGCGACCTGGCCATCAAAACTGCGCGATTACGGATGAAACATGTAACAGTGATACCCATTGTCATCGGGGCACTGGGAACTATCTCCAAAAACTTTGCAAAATATTTCAAAAAACTGCAGCTTCCTGCAATAACTTCAGCAATGCTACAAAAAACTGCGCTACTCGGAACATCTTACATTTTAAGGAGGTACCTGGTTGATACCTAGGATGCTCGCAGCAACCCGTGTCAACAATTAGGGCCAGTCAATTTGAATGTTCAGCTGACTGAGGTTCACATCTAATGAATAATAATAATAATAATACCACCACCTAAAAATAGAAATAGAATGACTGTGGCAAAGGCAAGCAAGGGTAATACCAATAGTAATAGGTGCTTTGGGTGCAATCCCAAAACAACGGGAGTACCACTTGGACACCATCGGCACTGACAAATTCGCCATCAGTCAATTGCAAATGGCGGCTTGACTTGGTACATATCCATCCTGCAATGATATCTGTAACACCATCAAACATCTACATCTGCCTATCCCAGGTCCTTGGTAAGGACTCAATAGGTAAACAAAAATGCCAAATCCAGTCTGAGCAATCCAATCTTGACAATTTGAGTCCTAATCAAGAACCGAAGAGCTGTTAAGGAAGCGTCTGAGTATATAGGCAATTTCCAGTAAGGTGGTTTCTTGAATAATAATAATAATAATAATAATAATAATAATAATTCCTTGTGTATTCAATCACACTTGGCCAATAAAGAATTCCAATTATTATTATTATTGTTATACAAATTCCTTGCGTCCAATCACACTTAGCCAATAAAGAATTCCAATTCCAATTCTTCTTCTTCTTCTTCTTCTTCTTCTTTCTTCTTCTTCTTCTTCTTCTTCTTCTTCTTCTTCTTCTTCTTCTTCTTCTTCTTCTTCTTCTTCTTCTTCTTCTTCTTCTTCTTCTTCTTCTTCTTCTTCTTCTTCTTCTTATTATTATTATTATTATTATTATTATTATTATTATTATTATTATTATTATGACAGAAATAGATGGAGACTCAGATACAATCCAATCCACAAGTGAAAAGACAATATCCATACTAGTGAATTTGGATTTAATTGTCTTTATGCTACTGAAAATTAACCCTGAAATTTACTGCTGAGCAGGCCCAGGGGTTAATATCAGCCTGACAGGCTAAAAATTCCATTGTGAGAGCAAGCTGCTTTTTCTGTGCAACCACACAGGTCTGCATCCCAGCACCAATTTGATGCAACACCAGTTTGGACTCCGGTCTCCTCTGTACCACAGGAGGGCATTCCTTTTTAAAGCTTGTTTATGCCAATTAGCATTATTCTGTTTTAAAAAGTAACAACAGAAAAATCCACCGAAGTGTCTCATGCTGATGGAGAAGGTGGCAGGACACTCACAACCACAGAGCTGCTAAATGACACGAATAGTTAAGCACACAAGACTTACGTTAAAGATCTAATCATCCCTCAAATGACAGACTAAAACAATACGTCTTGAAAACAAGGAGTACAGGAGACATCAGGGGCATCTGTTTTTTGGGTTTTTTTTTTAAACAAAATTTCTCAGGCTCTGGATCTTAATTTTTTACAGTTGACAGCGGTCCTATTTCAGCCAGTTAGTGACATCTGGATGCTAGATAAACAGACACACAGGCGGGCGGGCACACACACATACACACAGACGTGCACGCACAGGCACACACAAGGCAACAATGCCATGCACTTTAATTAATTGTGGAGAGATTACATGGTCTTCCAACCGTGTAGTCTGTCATCAGCAGGCATTACAGATTTATATTAGATGTTTCTCTACGGTGTCAAGAATAATTAAAACGGGGATGGAAAAGACGCCAGCTAGTAATATTTTACATCAGTGGCAATTCTGAGCAGGAAAGGAAGGGGGGAGAGAGAGAAAGAGAGAGAGAAAGAGAGAGAGAGAAAGAGAGAAATTACCACTGCCAAACAATTTAAAAAGAAGATGTCAATTCTGGTAGCCTGACTGTGCGAGGAATAAAAAATTAGGTTGGCAAAGCAAGCCAAAATATTTAACCACCTTGAATAATGAGAGGCTCATGTTTAATCTATCAGACCTACCAGAACTGGAGTGACATGTCAGAGTTATTAACGAAAGAGCCACCAAAATACAATGGTTAACATATGTTTTCCCTTTCTTTTTCCTGAATGGGACTTCTGTGCAAGTCAACTTTTTTTTTTTTTAACGTCCTGGAAACACAGAAATTTTAAATACACCCCAAACACACAGCACTGTTACGGTGCTAATTTGATTGGCAGAGTCTCGGATGACTTGTACGACAAGATCCAACAGCTAAACTTGAAAATAACTCAAACCTACCCTCTTTCCAGTTCCCTGTTAGAATCCAGACAAGCCATGATTTGTGAGCAGAGTCGGGAAAGGGATCCTTGGTCCCCCAGCCCCAAATCCAGAAGAACAGGGTTATCTGAACCCCAGCTGAGAAAGTCTATGCTACTTATTCTTACCCACTCTTGTTCTAACTATGGAAACAGAATTTGCCCCAGCAATATTCTCATATTTATGGATGGCATTATGTAGTTACCATGTAGCCCAGAATTCCTCATTACAGCATGATTGCTTATCCTGACTTCTTAGGATACCACCAAATCCTAGGGAAAAGACTCAAGAAGGGATTCTCCTCACTAGATTGCTACCCCTAGGAGCTACTCCTTCTTTTGACAATTTACTGGAGAAGTTCTTCTTCCTTTGGAGAAATTCAGAGGAATCTCTGGCCATTTGGAAAAGCTATTTGCGATCAAGTCTAATCAAAATGGAAAAAAAACCATTGTTGTTCCATTCAGGAACGAATCACTGGATTTATGCAATGTGATAAACTGGGATATACTTTTAAACACTAGTCTATAGTACCAGCCATGGTGACAGTTGTATCATAATTACTTGTGGAACAGAAGGTAGAAATCTCAAGCTCTAATGATGATCACTTCTTAGAAGACAGACTTTCAGAAGAGATATTCAGAAGCTTTTCTTGGAAAAAAGATAGCTCTATTATTTATTGATAAGGATTTTATTGATCAGACCAGATAGATGATAGATAGATAGATAGATAGATAGATAGATAGATAGATAGATAGATAGAGGGATGGAGGAATAGATAGATAGATAGATAGATAGATAGATAGATAGATAGATAGATAGATAGATAAGAGAGAAAGATACTGTGGATGGATGGAAGGATGGATGGATGGATGGATGAAAAGAGGGAAGGAGGGAGGAAGAAGGGTCGACCTCAACCATTATTTTCATCAATTATAAAGACCCATGCCCAACATTATTATTTTTTCTTCCCTTTTCCTAAAATAAAATAAAATAAAATAATAAAATAAAATAAAATAAAATAAAATAATAAAATAATAAAATAAAATAATAAAATAAAATAAAATAAAATAATAAAATAAAATAATAAAATAAAATAAAATAAAATAAAATAAATAAAAATGCAAGTCAGGAAAACAAAACTGAAACAAAAGGCACCCAGGAAGCTGATTTGGGTAGATGCAGCCCCAAGCTTCCTTCTTTCCTCCCCCCCCTTCTTATTTTATTATTATTTAAAAATTCTCGACCCCTTCTCTTGTTACAGAGATGTTTGCATGATACAGTTAGAGATGGTTCACATTCTACTACTTTGAGCACTTAAAAGTATTGCGCGACGCTTGACGTTTCCTTCTTAAATATCTCTGGAGTTGTGTTATACATTATACATTAGCCTGTGGCATTGCAAATGACCTGAAAACTCAGCTCCCCTGACTACATCTGGGAAAGAAGGGTTGGTATCCGATTACCTTGTCCCTTCTTCTTCAACAATGCAGTGACAAGGAAGTGGTGAGACGTATTCATGAAACTCGGCGGGAGCTACTGAATCTGCCCGGCTTTGATGCTTGCTTTGATCAAAAAAGTGAGGTATCATATTCGTCGGGGCCACAAAACACTTTAGTCTTCTCATTCTACCGTTGGGACAATCATAGCTTCTCTCCTAGAGAACTTATCCCTTCCCTTGTTACTTTCAAGTTCAACATGCCAAGAAGTGACAAAACAATGCGGCCTCTGTGAATACTTCATTTGTACCGAGGAACAAACGTGTCATGGTTCAAACTGCCTTCCAATTAGTTCTCGTCTTATCGTCGAGTTGGAACCAGATTTTGAGATGAGAAAGTTCCAGCTGAACGTCATTTCGGTCCATCTCTTCTTAAAGGCCAATAAATGAACATGGCTGCAGTGGCTTCTCATGTTAAGCATGCCTTTGAGTCAAGGGACATCTCATTTTTTCCTCCTGGCCAGAACGTTTTGGAGTAAAGTGCTAAGATCTACCTATCTTTTCAAACTTTTCTTCTGTTCTGCTTTTCTTTCTCATTTTTCGGATGAATATTTCTCATCACTTTGCCTTCTCCAAGACTCCTACTCCTGCTACATCTATTTGGGACTTATCAAGGTAGGAGAAACCATGGAAGGTACAGACCACCGGAGGAAGAGTGGTCTGGTCAATGACAGGGCAACTTACAGTCCTTAGTGACCTTATAATACAAAAATTACTCACCCAATTCTTTAAAGCAGGGGCAACTTTAAAACTTGTGGACTTCAAATTCCAGAATTCACCAGTTGACTGGCTGGGAAATTCTGGGAGTTGAAGTCCATAAGTCTTAATGTTGCTAAGTTTGGAGATATCTGCTCTAGAACTACCCATAACCAAGAAATTATCATGCACTGTGTCAACATTGAATAGTGTATCAAAACAGAAGTTTTGTTTTTTGCACAGGAGAAATTACATGGCAAATTTTGGCACATTACCATATGCACCTCAAAGGACGCATGGTGCTCTAGATTGATAATTGTTTATGTTTTTCAATGCCAAACCCTTGATTAAAATTCAGTTAAGATCCACATTACATTTCTGCAATGAATACATTAATTATCGTCACTGATTAAAGAACCCACACTTTCAACCTTTACATTTTTAATACTGGGAACTCAACAGAGTTCTACGGTAAATAGTTTATTAAATTCAAATTACAAAAAATAATAATAATCATCTTGACATNTGCCGGCTGGCGACCCCCAGGGGGAGGGCCTTCTCGGTGGGAGCCCCCACCCTCTGGAACGAACTACCCCCAGAGATCCGGGTGATCCCGGATCTCCCCTCCTTCCGCCGCGCCCTAAAGACATGGCTTTTTCAACAAGCGGGTCTGGCCTAGGGAATTTTAGTGGGGCTTTTAAGGGTAATTTTAAGGGTAATTTTAATGATTGGCCTTTTCAAATATTTTCTTTTAATTTGGTTTTAATATGGATATTTATTGTACTGTGGTTTTATAAGGCTGTTAGCCGCCCTGAGTCCGGTGAGGAGAAGGGCGGGGTACAAATTAAATTATTATTATTATTATTATTATTATTATTATTATTATTATTATTATTATTATTATTATTATTATTATTATTATTATTTACTGGAGAAGTTCTTCTTCCTTTGGAGAAATTCAGAGGAATCTCTGGCCATTTGGAAAAGCTATTTGCGATCAAGTCTAATCAAAATGGAAAAAAAAACATTGTTGTTCCATTCAGGAACGAATCACTGGATTTATGCAATGTGATAAACTGGGATATACTTTTAAACACTAGTCTATAGTACCAGCCATGGTGACAGTTGTATCATAATTACTTGTGGAACAGAAGGTAGAAATCTCAAGCTCTAATGATGATCACTTCTTAGAAGACAGACTTTCAGAAGAGATATTCAGAAGCTTTTCTTGGAAAAAAGATAGCTCTATTATTTATTGATAAGGATATTATTGTTCAGACCAGATAGATGATAGATAGATAGATAGATAGATAGATAGATAGATGGATGGAGGAATAGATAGATAGATAGATAGATAGATAGATAGATAGATAGATAGATAGATAGATAGATAGATAGATAGATAGATAGATAGATAAGAGAGAAAGATACTGTGGATGGATGGAAGGATGGATGGATGGATGAAAAGAGGGAAGGAGGGAGGAAGAAGGGTCGACCTCAACCATTATTTTCATCAATTATAAAGACCCATGCCCAACATTATTATTTTTTCTTCCCTTTTCCTAAAATAAAATAAAATAAAATAATAAAATAAAATAAAATAATATAATAAAATAATAAAATAAAATAATAAAATAAAATAAAATAAATAAAAATGCAAGTCAGGAAAACAAAACTGAAACAAAAGGCACCCAGGAAGCTGATTTGGGTAGATGCAGCCCCAAGCTTCCTTCTTTCCTCCCCCCCCTTCTTATTTTATTATTATTTAAAAATTCTCGACCTCTTCTCTTGTTACAGAGATGTTTGCATGATACAGTTAGAGATGGTTCACATTCTACTACTTTGAGCACTTAAAAGTATTGCACGATGCTTGACGTTTCCTTCTTAAATATCTCTGGAGTTGTGTTATACATTATACATTAGCCTGTGGCATTGCAAATGACCTGAAAACTCAGCTCCCCTGACTACATCTGGGAAAGAAGGGTTGGTATCCGATTACCTTGTCCCTTCTTCTTCAACAATGCAGTGACAAGGAAGCGGTGAGACGTATTCATGAAACTCGGCGGGAGCTACTGAATCTGCCCGGCTTTGATGCTTGCTTTGATCAAAAAAGTGAGGTATCATATTCGTCGGGGCCACAAAACACTTTAGTCTTCTCATTCTACCGTTGGGACAATCATAGCTTCTCTCCTAGAGAACTTATCCCTTCCCTTGTTACTTTCAAGTTCAACATGCCAAGAAGTGACAAAACAATGCGGCCTCTGTGAATGCTTCATTTGTACCGAGGAACAAACGTGTCATGGTTCAAACTGCCTTCCAATTAGTTCTCGTCTTATCGTCGAGTTGGAACCAGATTTTGAGACGAGAAAGTTCCAGCTGGACGTCATTTCGGTCCATCTCTTCTTAAAGGCCAGTAAATGAACATGGCTGCAGTGGCTTCTCATGTTAAGCATGCCTTTGAGTCAAGGGACATCTCGTTTTTTCCTCCTGGCCAGAACGTTTTGGAGTAAAGTGCTAAGATCTACCTATCTTTTCAAACTTTTCTTCTGTACTGCTTTTCTTTCTCATTTTTCGGATGAATATTTCTCATCACTTTGCCTTCTCCAAGACTCCTACTCCTGCTACATCTATTTGGGACTTATCAAGGTAGGAGAAACCATGGAAGGTACAGACCATCGGAGGAAGAGTGGTCTGGTCAATGACAGGGCAACTTACAGCCCTTAGTGACCTTATAATACAAAAATTACTCACCCAATTCTTTAAAGCAGGGGCAACTTTAAAACTTGTGGACTTCAAATTCCAGAATTCACCAGTTGACTGGCTGGGAAATTCTGGGAGTTGAAGTCCATAAGTCTTAATGTTGCTAAGTTTGGAGATATCTGCTCTAGAACTACCCATAACCAAGAAATTATCATGCACTGTGTCAACATTGAATAGTGTATCAAAACAGAAGTTCTGTTTTTTGCACAGGAGAAATTACATGGCAAACTTTGGCACATATGCACCATATGCACCTCAAAGGACGCATGGTGCTCTAGATTGATAATTGTTTATGCTTTTCAATGCCAAACCCTTGATTAAAATTCAGTTAAGATCCACATTACATTTCTGCAATGAATACATTAATTATCGTCACTGATTAAAGAACCCACACTTTCAACCTTTACATTTTTAATACTGGGAACTCAACAGAGTTCTACGGTAAATAGTTTATTAAATTCAAATTACAAAAAATAATAATAATCATCTTGACAT
>NW_015386223.1:16487-20775 GCF_001527695.2 Protobothrops mucrosquamatus | reverse complement strand
TTTTCAATGCCAAACCCTTGATTAAAATTCAGTTAAGATCCACATTACATTTCTGCAATGAATACATTAATTATCGTCACTGATTAAAGAACCCACACTTTCAACCTTTACATTTTTAATACTGGGAACTCAACAGAGTTCTACGGTAAATAGTTTATTAAATTCAAATTACAAAAAATAATAATAATCATCTTGACATGAATAATAAGCCCACCTATAAACTGTATTTTTTTGAAATAAAGAACTGAGCAACAAATTATATCATGATTCGTTTTGCTGTGGATGGTAGTAACGCCGTCCAGCAGAAGAAAGAATATAGACTATTAATAAGTGTGTCAATTAAAGATAATACACTTGTTAAAAGGTTATTCCAAAGCTGGTAATACACAAAGCTCTGTCTGAGAAGAAATTGGAGCAAATTAGCCTATTAAAAGCTGTGGTTCTTTCTTTTTTTCAATTCCTTGTCATGTTTCTATTTTATCTCTCTCCCACCCTAGTGGCTCTACAAACACACTTCAAATGCAGCCACAAATCACAACAAGGGATCTGTAAGCAGCCTATCTTTTCAAGGTTTATGTGGAGTAATTAATTGAACTGAAAAATAATAATAATAATAATAAAGCAACAAAACTGAAGTACTTTCATTTCTCCAAAGAGTGGATAACGCGAACAGGATTTTCCATATCTAAGAAATACCTATACACAAACACACACAGAGAGGAAACTAAAGAGTGTTACAGCAGGGAAACAATTACTTCCTTCTTGAGTGGATTATCGGCTAGTGTATGCAAGCCCCAGGTTCCACCGATATGTTTGAAAACTCCAAAGAAGGCAATACAGATTAATTATGCCTTAATAGATGAAAATCGTGAATGTGCTTACTTAAAAAATAAAATAGAACACTTGTTAAGAGAAGACCAAGGATTTACCCAGCACAGTTTTCTGCAGAAAAATTCCCTAATGTCCAATTCTATGTCGATGGAGATTCTCAATCATCCCAGGGATAATCTTTTTCCAAAAGGCGACTGGACTTTCGTGAGGGGTTTTTCCTTGAAAACGTTTCACTTCATATCCAAGAAGCTTCTTCACTTCTAATTGAATGGTGGGGCATTCAGTTAGAACTGAAAAAACTTCTTGGATGAGAAAAGAATTATTTTCAAGGAAAAATCCAAAGAAGTCCAGTTGCCTTTTGGAAAATCACTTTGGGGCATCCAACCTTATGTAGTCTAACAGAAATTGGCTGGTGGACTTCATGATGAACTTCTCAAGTCTCTATTCTACAAATTCATGGGCTCTGTCCCTAAAGCAGGGGTAGGCAACCTTGGATCTTTTATGACTTGTGGACTTCAACTCCCAGAATTCCTGAGTCAGCTATGCATAGCTGACTCAGGAATTCTGGGAGTTGAAGTCCACGAGTCATAAAAGAGCCAAGGTTGCCTACCCCTGCCCTAAAGAGATATCTATCCTAGGTTGGCAGCCAACTTCTGACCAAATTCTGTCACTGTTAAGGCCCACTTTGTTCATGGCGGTGTGATCCAAGCAAACAGCGTGCCAATTAAATTAACACAATGGACCTCTCAGCAAATATTAATTTTCTTCTCCTCCACCCTGCAAACTTCTTCCTGAGAAGGCTAGGTGGAGTTCTCCCCTTACATTTTTTTTTAGTATTTCCCATCCCATGATATATCATAACCAAATTTTTGAACAAGGTGTAAACGCGGCAATTTTCCTTAAATAACCAAGTCAGAGGTAACCCATTAACAAAACTAAGATTTGATTTATAGACAAGGTAGGTGAGGCTTTTTCTAAGCTGGAAGGGTTAACGTGGATGGGGGAGGCCATCACTGGGTTAGAAAAGAGATGCTTAACATATTGTTAAATGTTACTAATTACAAAGGCAGTCGTGTCCCATGTCACAAAAATGATTCTCTCCCTTGTCGTTCTTCGGGGGTTATTTACAGCACCGC
This sequence comes from Protobothrops mucrosquamatus, assembly GCF_001527695.2. Classification (NCBI taxonomy): domain Eukaryota; kingdom Metazoa; phylum Chordata; class Lepidosauria; order Squamata; family Viperidae; genus Protobothrops; species Protobothrops mucrosquamatus. The sequence goes on along the minus strand of NW_015386223.1, from coordinate 18,808 downwards.
TCGGAGCAGTTTCTGTTCAAGCTGAAAAGCATAAAATGAAAGCTTTCATTGTCTATTGACATATTTTTCTTGTTAAGCAACATTTAAAGTATCGAGACAAGATGCTGTAATCATGGGCTTGTCTACAACGGTGAGATCAGACTGTTGGTGGAAACTGCCTGAGGGTGAGAGATTAAAAAAAAACAAAAAAACCCAAGACCTGGACAAAGTGAGACAATTTAATTTTATCTAATTATAATTGTTCATTGGGGTCTTCATCAAAATAAACCCAGCATCTGTCTAGCCGGCTTGATTGAGTGACCAAACCATAGCCTCTTCAGCAGTCAACACCCAGATAAGCAGGGATTAATACCAGACAATCAAGCAGAAAACAATACACTAATCAAAGAATTACCAGGGAGAAAATCATATTCCTACCAACACTAGCAGGCCAAGCTACTGTATATAAACAGGGAATAAATCCCACACTCAGTAGCACGGATAATGTTACCTAGTCTGGTAAGGAAAAGTTTTCAAGCAAACAACCAAGACAAACCAAGACTCCACAGTTCAATCCTGTTCAATCTTTTTTGCACCGTTATTCTACTCTTCACACCATGTTCTGCTCCTACCACAATTCCCACATCAGGCATACAAGCCACCACAGGGATGATGAAATAGCAAGGGGAAATCAATTTAACCAAAATCTGAATGGAAAGGTAGCTATTCCATCTATCCAAAGTTCAAAACTGGTAATGTCCCTCGGGCAGTGAGTTAGGCAGCATATAAACCTAATAAATTAGTAGTTAACTAAATAAATAAAATGTACCTCTAATTTTGGGAGCTGTTTAACTTCAGTGACACCTCAAATAAGTAGCACTGATATTTCACGCACGACGAAAGCAACGAGCAGAAAAACATTTAGTTTATAAATAACTAAAAACCCTTAGGTACATTTGGATCCAAGATGTTATTTATCTGAAATGGTATAGGATTTCTTGCCTGAGCAGGGGGTTGGATTTGGAGATCTCCAAGGTCCCTTCCAACTCAACGATGATGATGATGATGATGCAGGACAGGGGTCTTCAAACTTGGCCCTTTTATGACTTGTGGACTTCAACTCCCAGAATTCCTCAGCCAGGCACGCTGGCTGAGGAATTCTGGGAGTTGAAGTCCACAAATCATAAAAGGGCCAAGTTTGAAGACCCCTGATGTAGGAGATGACCAATCTGAGCCCGAGGGAGGGGTCAAATACATCATAAGTCTTGAATCCCTCCATGCCCACAAGAGATCTGAGTCCAGCCCACCTTGAATTCCTCTGACTGTCATCTACCGCCAACTCGCTTTGACCATTAGTAGTTCAGATTCTTGTAGAGATCTTTTGCATATAATAAACTTATATATTCATTTGGACTGACTGGGCTTCTGATTTTCTGCTCTTGACACCACCAATCAACAAAGGCCACCTTTTGAATCCGAATCCTGGGACACTAAATTCCTTGAGAAGCAAACTGTACGCTTTGGATTAAGTAGACACAAAGTAGAGTATCAGGGCATGCATTTGTTTTCATTACAAGCCAGTTTCCCCAAAGCTGGGAACATTAGTATGCTTCTCCGTGTTATTGGTGCATTTGAACTTCCTGGAAAGACCTTGTACACTGCAGAAACTTAACTGGAGAATTAGGTTTTAATACAAATTGCTTTGTTCCCTTGGAAGATTGATCTTGAGCGCTGTGCCGCTGTAAGTTGGAAAACTCACCATTACAATATTCACTGCAATTATCTCTGGCTGTTAATAGCACCAGATAACATGTCACTTTCTACCCAGTGTATAATTTATCATTTGTGTTTTTTTCCCCCCTTTTTCTTCTTCTTTCCGACCATGGCCCCTTGTCCCCTCCCTCTTTCCTCCTTCTCCATGAACTCTTGCGGTATTTCCAAATGTATAATCTTGTTGTATTTATTTCCCCATGGCCCAACAAAATGAACACAAGTGCTGACTAGAACAAACTAAAAAGCAGGGCTATTGACAAGACGTCAGTTGTGTAGTAATGAACACTCTGGCTTGACTTTCACCTCGGCGGAGCTAACAGCTTTAATTTATGAATAAAGCAAAGGAGAGACAACCCTCCAGTTTTTTATTATACCCTCAGTGCTTGTTTCAAATAAAGTAATTAAAAGGTCAAGAGACAGGGCTGGGAACCAGATCTAAATGCAACCCTTTTGGACTAGTTTTTACAAAATTAAAAATAAGCTTTAAAAGAAAGAGAGAGAGAGAGAGAGAGAGAGAGAGAGAGAGAGAGAGAGAGAGAGAGAGAGAGAGAGAGAGAGAGAGAGAGAGA
>NW_015386223.1:0-15824 GCF_001527695.2 Protobothrops mucrosquamatus | reverse complement strand
GAGAGAGAGAGAGGAGAGAGAGGGAGGGAAAGGGGGAGCTGAGGAATTCTGGGAGTTCAAGTCCACACATCTTAAAAGTTGCCAAGGTTGAAAAATACTGCTTTAGATCAACTTTTCCCAAGTGAAATTTTGCTCATACATGCCTATTAGTCATATTGCAATTCCTGCATGATGATCACTTGCACGATTGTCTGTGGCATTTAAGAAATGACCTACAGGTATTTTGTATTGCTTTTCATGCCCAAACTAACCACTTCCAAAATAAATGTTCTTTTCCCTCATTCAGCTCCACTTGTACACTGGTGCGGAATATTATTTACATGTTACATATTTACTGCTTCTAGCAAAATCTACTACATTGGTTTTAAATGCTCTGTGTATTTTTTTTTTTTTAAATCTATGTAGAATCTCAACTTATTTGCAAAAATTACTTTTCTGCAGTCCTTTTCCTTAAAAAGGAGTTAAACCAAGTTGTGGTGAACATTCCTTTGAAAAATAATTGAATTTCTGTTCACCCTCAATTTGTTTTAAGAAATTTTAATTACCTAAGATAAATAATTTGCCATCCTGACTAAAAACCCCTTCATCTTTCTATAATTTCCGCATCCAAACTTTCACCCCTTCCAGACTTCAACCAAGAGTTTGAAGATGAGAATCTGATGCTAAAACTTAGCCAAACCTTTCATCAGGTTTTTTGTTTTTTTTTTGAAAACCTCAGTTAGAATTCCGTTTCTGAGAATAAATGGATATGGATCAGAAAGATTTTTCTACCAGCTAGCCTTCCTTTCTGGATGCAGTTCACAAGCTTTCCCTTTAATCATATTTTTGTTGATTATTTATTAGTTTCTGAGGGAAATCAAAGGAGGGACAACCTAAAATATGTCTTCCATAAAATATTTCCTGAATCACAAGCTGTAGTAAAGAATTTATGGGAGGTGTCTTTCATGTGTCGATATGACCTGATTGAAGAATAAAATATATGTCTTTGGCAGGCAGGCAAGATGCAAATGAGCAAGGCACCCCAAATGGAACACTATATCATAAATATCTGACGGCACGGTTGTTAGCCAAAAGCTACCTGAGAAGATAAATCTGCTGGGGCTTGCTCAAAGATCTTATCGGAAAGAAGCTCCATCGTTCTTCCAGAAAGAACTGGAACAAGAAGTCATCGTGCTAATTCAAAACCCAACTCGAAGGCCACAAACACAGATAGTCCTTGACTTACGACCACCATTTCTGCTGTTAAACGAGACCGTTTGTTAAATGAGTTTGCCCGATTTTACGACCTGTCTGACCACAGTGGTTAAGTGAATCACTGCAGTCAATGTTAGTCACCCGGTTGTTAAGTGAATCTGCCTTCCCCCGTTGACTTTGCTTGTCAGAAGGTCGCAAAAGGGGATCACGTGACACACACACCCCGGGACACTGCGACCGTCGTCAACATGAACCAGTCGCCAAGCATCTGAATTTTGATCACGTAACCGCGGGGACGCTGCAAAGGTCGTAACTGTGAAAAAAGGTCCTAAGTTGCATTTTTTTCAGTGCCCTTGCAACTCTGAACGGTCGCTAAACGAATTGCTATAAGTTGAGGGATACCTCCGGTCCAGAAAAAGAGAAATGAACTGGACCCTTCTGGACCCTTCTATTCCATATCCATGACTGGGAATCTGACTCAGTGGAAGAAAAAAAAAACGTCGTAAGAAAAAAGAAACTGGCATGCTATGTTTCAAGAATGCAGAAATCAGAAGTCAGGTAGGAAAGATACAGGTGTGTCTAATGCAGGGATAGGCAACCTTGGCTCTTTTATGACTCGTGGACTTCAACTCCCAGAATTCCTGAGCCAGCCATGCTGGCTCAGGAATTCTGGGAGTTGAAGTCCACGAGTCATAAAAGAGCCAAGGTTGCCTACCCCTGGTCTAATGAAAAACCAGGTATTAATCCTCTAGGAGTTCTTGGCAAGTCACTGGGAATCTCGTCTCCTTCCCACCAAATACATTGGACTTTATCGCCTATATAGGACCTTCACTGGAAGGTCAGTGAAGATCTGGCTGGGAGAATCTTTGTCACGATCATGATCTGGATCTGCCAATCAGGATAATTCTTGTGCCAAGGAATCTCTCCTTAAGAATGATCTACTGGAGATATCCTTGGCTAGGAAATCATTCCTTTCTAGAAACTTCCAGGATCTAGAATCTGCCGGGCAATAGTACCTGCTTTGTGCTACTTAGCTCCTTGTTCATGTTTTGGTCCTCATTTTGGAAAAGAAACCAGGAGCTTCTAGCTGCAGCATGAATAGAACTACTTGAATGTAACTGTCAGATGGAACTGTGTGTGTGTGTGTGTGAGTGTCACAGCTTCCATAGCTGGATTGGGGAGGTGATGTTTCTGATGATGTTTCTGATGATGAAGTTCATGATCATCATCTAATGATCATCTGATGATGTTATCTAGTTGAATGATGACATGTCTGAAGAAAACAACCAAGCTCAGAGAGCGCCAAGGACCCCACAGTCATCCTCCACTTCCTCTTCCTCCTCCAGCTCTTTCTTCCCCTTCTCTTCCTCTTCCTCCACAAGCCCCACTCCCATTCTCCAACACTGACGCTACCTAACCTAGTTAGACAATGAAACATCTGAAGAAAACAACCAAGCTCAGAGAGTATCAAGGACCTCAGTTTCCCTTCTCCTCTCCACCAACGCCCTCCTCCCTTTTAGCAGTGAAGACATTACCTAATTGAGTTGTGAAATAGCTTCAGGAAAACAACCAAGCTCAGAGAACATCAAGGACCCCACGGTTGCACCCTGAGCTACGAGCATTCTCTTCTCTTGAATGAATACTTTCCTACAGAGCACACCCACAAATTTCCAAAGCTCAGGATTCTTTGGGAAACCACACCAGTCATGTTTTACACAAGATGCAAGGATACATTGGGTCTGGGCCTTATCCCATTTACCTGCATCTTCCATGCAAATGGTAGCATCCACTGATGGCGCTACATTGCACCCCCTGTGGGAACTCTCCTTCATTAATCATATTTCTTTAAATGTCCTTGGACCAGAAATCTGATGTGTTAGTGCAGTGATGGCGAACCTTTTAGAGACCGAGTGCCCAAACCACAACCCAAAACCCACTTATTTATCGCAAAGTGCCAGGGCCGCATCAGCATTGTGGTGCCCTCGGGGGGGGCATGGGGGCGTGGCACACTGGGCGGGCATGGCTCCAGTTGTCATGGCAGACTGGGTGGGCATGGCTGGGGTGGGCATGGCCACCTCGATGTTGCTCATGGGGGGGATGCCTGTGGGGGCCGGGCAGGGCGAGATCCAGGGGGTCTCTGGCGGGTAGGGCGGTGGGCAGGAGGCCCAGCATAGATGGGGGAAGGCACGCAATCCTAGCTGGGACTGGGGGGCCATGGCGCTGATAGGGATCTGCACAAGCTGCTGGCAATGGCAGCGCGCGTGCCCAGAGAGAGGGCTCTGAGTGCCGCCTCTGGCACGCATGCCATAGGTTCCCCACCACTGTGTTAGTGCACTGCTTCTGGGACACGCAATGGAGAAAATGTCTCTTATTTTTCTAAATCGGGAAATAATGAGTGCCTTTCTCGACAGATCAACTAGAAGTCCACCATTTTAGGGCCCTACAATATTTGTGAAAGATTTGGGTTTTTTTCCCCCTTTTAAAGAAAAAGGAAGGGGAGGAGAGCGGAAACCCAGAGACACAAACACACACACATGTTCTAATTATGTGATTACATACATTCATCTCACTTATGTCATTACATGTAATTACTCTTCCCCAACTAAAAACAACCAGGGCAATGTATACAAAATTATACAACAACACTTTAATTAGAAGTCTATTAAATGTAGCAGACACACCCATTAAAGAGACACTCCTCAGACCTCGGAGCAAAGGAAATGGATCAACTCTATATAACTTGATGGTGTAATGTCATGTTAGGGTTCTCTCTGCAGACCGTATTATTATCTCAGTGTTTGATGAATATTTTTTTAAGGGATGTAAAAAAAAATGACAAACATTTGCCACAGGTTAGTTTTATTTTTTAGTGAAGCTCCGTGTTTTCTCCAAGGGATTTAAGGCAATATGTTTTTTGGCTTACCTCTCTCCGTTTTATCTTCACATGCACAAAAAGAAAGAGAGATTCAAGACAGATTTAAATCAAGAAGGACGGCTGTTCAGAAGTTGTGCTAAAATAGCTGAAGAGGAATGGCGATTTGAGTCTTAATTACCGACTAACAAAAAACATCAAATAATAAAAACACTAGAGAGCTAGCAGCAGATTATTCCAAATTTTGTTGTTTGGATTTCTGCTAAATAGCCACGACCTTTAGTCAACATGTTGACTGTTGCAAATGTAAGTCGATTGCTAGTGTCTAGATCACCCTGCCAACGAAAGTATGTATAGTCAAGGCCATGGTTTTCCCAGTTGCAATGTATGGCTGTGAAAGTTGGACCATAAAGGCTGAGCGCCAAAGAATTGAGGCCTTTGAACTCTGGTGCTGGAGAAGACTCCTGCGAGTCCCCTGGACTGCAAGGCGATCAAACCGGTCAGTCCTAGAGGAGATCAACCCCGACTGCTCTTTAGAAGGCCAGATCCTGAAGTTGAAACTCAAGGACTTTGGCCACCTAATGAGAAGGAAGGACTCACTGGAAAAGGGCCTAATGCTGGGAAAGATCGAGGGCATAAGAAGAAGGGGACGACAGAGAATGAGGTGGCTGGATGGAGTCACTGAAGCAGTAGGCGTGAGCTTAAATGGACTCCAGAAGATGGTAGAGGACAGGAAGGGCTGGAGGAACGTTGTCCATGGGGTCGCGGTGGGTCGGACTCGACTTCGCAATTAACAACAACAGATTGCAATAATGTGACTGAGGTGATGGTGATGGTCATCAGTATGAGGGTCCATCATGAGTCCCTTTTTTTCAGTGCTGCTTTAACTTAGAATGGTAGTTAAACAGACAGCTGTAAGTCGAGAACTACACGTAACATGAAAGCCAGCTGGGTGACTTTGAGCCAATCAGTAGGAAACAGTGAGCTCTAGTCCCGCCTTAGGCATGAAAGCCGGCTGGGTGACTTTGAGCCAATCAGTAGGAGACGGTGAGTTCTAGTCCCGCCTTAGGCGTGAAAGCCGGCTGGGTGACTTTGAGCCAATCAGTAGGAGACGGTGAGTTCTAGTCCCGCCTTAGGCGTGAAAGCCGGCTGGGTGACTTTGAGCCAATCAGTAGGAGACGGTGAGTTCTAGTCCCGCCTTAGGCGTGAAAGCCAGCTGGGTGACTTTCAGCCAATCACTCTCTCCCAGCCCACCCCATCTCAAAAGGTTGTACTTGTGGGGAAAATAGGAGAAGGAAGGTGTGTCGAATATGTTCTCCCACCTATTTGTAAAAAAATAAAAATAAAAGGCATCATGCAAACAACTAAAATACATTTTTAAAAAAGCAACTGAAGCTGTCACTTTGGGGGAAGGAAAAAAAAGTTTGTTTCAGGACAATGCTATTCTCCAACAGCCCGTGCTCTGTGATGAAAAGCAGATGCACGCAAGCTTTCATTTAATTTTATTGGAAGGCAGAGCCCACATCTCCATTAGTGAAAGTTATTTCAAAGGAGCAGAACTTTCCCAGCCATTTTTTCTTGACAGAGTCGAGGCCAAGCAAGCAAGGGAAAAAAAAAACAAAAACAAAACCCAGCCATCTTGTAAATGCTGTGGGAAAATAGGTACGGTGCCTTTGTGAAAAGAGCTATTTCAGAGGGCAGGAATTCAACCTGCTGGTCCATAATGGCTAGAAAATGACGGAAAGAAGATGTTTGCCAGTCTAGGAGTCTTGTGGCTGGAACCAGCATGTTTAGGTTTACAGAGAGGTTGGGCCTGGTTCAAAAATCTGGGCTGCTGGTCCTGTCATTTGTCTTCTGGATACCGAGACAACAAGTCTGGAATTGTGCAGCAGAGCACAAAGAGATGGTCCAATTTATACATCTGGCTAGGTACTCCCAGGTGTGAACAAGAGCATAATTTACCTAGGAGGACGATTCTTCACCTTCCACCTTTCCAAAGAGGTTGAAAAACGATCCAGGCTGATCAGTTAATTAATTACCTGGACCTTACATACGATTCATCTCCTGTTCCACACGCTTGCTTCATCTCAAAGGCTCTAATCAGTCAAAAGAAAAATAAAAGGAGTCCTGCCAAAAAGCTAGAATTTAATTAACTGAGCCAGAATTGGGATGGATGGAAGGGATATATTTCTCACAATGCTCTTCATTGTCATAATAATTTTCCTTGGTGATGCAGTCCTGAATATACTTGCCAATTTCTTTATTCTGATTTGATTGAACTGATGGCCTAGGTCAGATCTGGGCATTCTAGGGGTCTCAGGCTACCTCCGGCGTTTTGGCTATCCCTATCCAGCCCGCGTGAGGTCAATCAGAAATTAGAAATCAAATCTAAACAACTGTACATCATACACGCAATACAACTACATTGCTTTAATTTTGAAGGCAACTGCTTTTTTTTTTAAAAAAAAAATACATATGTGCATGCGTGCATGCTTACACACCTTCACAGCCCTATTGTTTTGGCCTCCACAACATTTCGTTTCTTCCCTCCCCCTCTTCCAAATGTGATTTTCCAAAAAGCAACTGGTTTTTTTTTTAAAACATTTCTCTTCTCATCCAAGAAGCTTCTTCAGTTCTGTTCTTTCTTCATTTCAAGGAAAACAAAACAAAACAAGAACGTCCAGTTGCCTTTTGGAAAAACACCATTGGAACTACCATGACCTGGATGATTGAGAACCTCCACAGATTCTCTCTCTCTTTTATATCATGAAGGACAAATAGGCCATCTAAGTCCCAGGAGAACTTTTCTTTGGTTGCAAGCTGGTACTATATAAGCTCTTCTGAGTGTACAGGAATAAACTGTCATAGACTAAAACTACAATAGAATCCCAACTAAAATATTTTTTAAAAACCAGTTCTGTAGTTTAAGGAAGAATGCATTTTAATACTGGCAGATACATGGTAAAACATGTCAAATGTTGTGTTGTCCATCCAACACTTTTGCTCCAAAAATGAACAAGAGAAAAAAAATGGAATAAAGATAGACCAATATTTGTGTCACATTGGTTCAAGAAGTCCCGTTTCCATAAAATCTGCTTTTATGTCTTTCATCCCATTCTCTGTTCCTTCTAAATATTTATAACGCTTTCATCAAACACCTTTAGCTGATTGGGGTTCAGAGGTGAAGATCTCTTTCAGGCCGATAATAATAATTATAATAATTTAATGGAGATCCTTGTTAATAAGGCATTAACAAGGAGGGTTCCAGTTCTTGGTTGTTCAGGTTAAATTCAACTCATGTGACCCATTATGGCTTGGTCAAAGCAGCCATGTGGGAATAAAGCCTCCAGATCATTCTTTATTACAGGCCCTAAAAGATTTAGTGTGCCACCTTATTAAAATAATCAATTAATGCAGCTGAGATGCCAAGCTTGAGGCCATCAAGTAAAAGAGGTCAACATTTAGTCAAGAGGTGGCTATCTGACCTTCAACAATCAATTATGGTTTGGACGTAGAAGCCCACTGGGACTGGAAATTAGAATTACCTTTTTAATAAAAATTAACATTAAGAAGGACATGCAGTGATTGCCCTCACTGTTGCCAAAAATGTTCTTCCTCTAGAGAAAAGAGAATGGCTGGTTCACGTGTCACATTCAGTCCCAGCTTAATCATGGTTTATTGACTAAAACTACAATCGGCTGGGGTCACATAACACATTGAGGCATAAATAATGGTCTACAAACTGCAAGGGCCGCTTTTTGCCTTAATGCGAGTCATAAATCCAGCTAATTTTTCCCCAAGAAGAGTTGGAATACATTCTTGTTTTCTCTAGATATGGCATTCCCAAACTGTATTAATGATGTGGCGTCCATGCCTAGCCTTTTCTGGACGTTACTTTCCTGTTAGATGAGAAGAAAGTTTGAAAGTTTGAAAGATAATAATAATAATAATAATGATAAAGTTGGAAGGGACCTTGGAGGTCATCTAGTACAACCCCCTGCTCAGGCAGGAAACTCTATACCATTTCGGACAAATGGCTGTCCAGTTTCTTCTTAAAAATTCCCAGTGTTGGCGCATTCACCGCTTCTGGAGGCAGGTTGTTCCACTGGTTAATTGTTCTAACTGTCAGGAAGTTTCTCCTTAGTTCTAGGTTGCTTGTCTCCTTGATGAGTTTCCATCCGCTGCTTCTTGTCCTGTTTCCAGGTGCTTTGGAGAATAGCTTGACTCCCTCTTCTTTGTGGCAGCCCCTGAGATATTGGAATACTGCTATCATTTCCCCACTCGTCCTTCTCTTTGTTAAACTAGATGATGGATTGAATTTCCTGGCTCAATGGAGATTTGAATCCAAAGCTTTGGAACCTCTTTCGTATTCTTCTCCAAATGTGTTGGGTCTAAAAAAATCCATGCAATCTCTGAACTTTTTCCATTCTCTGATCAAATCCGCTACACAACCCACAATCTGTCAATTCTTGCCTTGGACTCCTTCTACCCAACCAGACATTTTCTGCCCACGGTGATACTATTCCCATCTTTGGTAAGGCACCTGAGCGCCAAAGGTTGCAATTAAACCGTTGCTTTTCTTCGGGAATCTCAAATCGCTCAAACTCAACTGAAGGATTTACCTATTCAACGTTCCGCCAGGTTCTCTTTCAACTCCGAAAGAAGGAAGAATTATGAGATAGGAGTTATTCTTTGAGACTGATCTGTCCTGGCAATTAATCAAAGGGATTGGAACTTAGAAAGGAGGACAGGGAGGGGGAAAAAATGCCCACAGGTGAACCTTCAGGATGCATACTGAGCAGCTATCAAAAAACATAGAAGTTCAAAGCAGCTCAATTTTCCTATGTCAAAGTATGTGAGTGGTGCCCAAGGCTTGTTTTAGGTAAAAGCTGCATTAAAACTGTTTGTACTTGCATATTTAACTGACAAGGGGAATCAAGCCGTGGAACAGCAGCCTGGTGCCCCTCTTTGTAGCACGATAAATCAAACTTGTTTCTGTCAGTGAAACACCGGGCTATTGCGACATCTGAGTCCCACCTGCCCTCTCGCTGACTTTCACAGACACAACAGACATTTGTTGCCTTCCACGGCAATGGGAACTGTCATAGCACACCCTGGAGAAGATGTGAGCAGCAAAGGGGTGGGTGGAGTGAATAGAAATGACTTTCCACAAGGCTTATGAATCCCACGGCCGTGACTGGGTCTGTTTGGAGAAGACCATCTTTCATTACTGGGGGCTTCTGACAGGTTTAAATTCTCAAGATTTTCACTGAAAACACAGCAGGGTATAGGGTATGAGTAAATATGAGAGAGAGAGAGAGAGAGAGAGAGAGAGAGAGAGAGAGAGAGAGAGAGAGAGAGAGAGATGACACAGATACTATAAATAAATGGTAGATATTGTAGACAGGCAGAGATACTATAGATAAGAGAGAGAGAGAGAGACAGACAGACAGACAGATATATAGATATAGATGATGGATGGATGGATCCACACAGAAATAGATAGATAGATAGATAGATAGATAGATAGATAGATAGATAGATAGATAGATAGATAGATAGATAGATAAGATAAGATAAGATAAGATAAGATAAGATAAGATAAGATAAGATTAGACGGACGGACGGACAGACAGACAGACAGATTAGAGAGATAGATACTATAGATAGATGACAGATACTGTAGACAGGCAGAAATATTATAGAATACAGAGACAGAGATTAGGAGACAAGAAGAGGAGAGGAGAGGAGAGGAGGAGAGATACTAAAGGTGAGGAGAGATACTAGAGGTGAGATGGCTTGTAAAGCCTGCATACCATGGAAAGTCCATCATAAGGGCAACTGAGAGTCCCAAGAGATGGAAAACATGACTTGGTCACCACCACCTGGTGGGTAGACTAAAGTGGGATTTGAATCTTGAATCCTGAGTGTTGTAAACTACCCCCAATTTTCCAATCGCTCCCTTGCACCTCTCCCTGTTAAATCCTTGTGTCATTTTTCTTTAAATTAACGAGTGAAAATAGGATCTGATTAAACTTTCTACCTCCCATTCCTGAGACAAGTATGTGTCTCTCTTAATTGCCCAAACACTGCTTTCCAACTTTGAAACTGAGCTCATAAATAATGTAATTAGCATATTGTTTATTTTGTCACTTCTGTTTCTTCTGGAAATACACAGCTTTGTTTCCTCAAATTGGGTTTCTTTTTTTCCTTTTTTTTCCTGAGAAAAGAGAAATATTTGCTTCTTGATTGCTAAAATTGGCAGGGAGGGAGGGAGGGAGGGGAGGGAAGGGAGAGGGTGAAAGGGGGAGTTTGCCTAAAAGAAAATATGGCTTTAATAAATCTTTACATCTGCATGGAATTATGTGCATGTAAAACAGATGTAACCTAATTACATTTTCATTTAAATTGCTAAATAGCTACTTCAGATTTTTTTTTATTTAGAAAAAAGAAAACACCCAACAACCTAAAATAACATACAAACAACAGTTAGTATAATAGCAAGTGTACTTACAACTAAATGGAATGGATCAAAGGAACAGCGGACTAAATTTGAGCTGGTCTTTGAAAAAGATACAGTGACATAACAATGCTGTATTGATTTACTTAGTAATTTAATGTCTCTACGGCTCAGCCAGAAGACGCTGCTCCACTTAGCAGAGACACATGGAGGCGAACGCGTTGAGTTTATATAAAGGCTACGGGATGCATGACGATTAAATGTACTCTCCTAGAGATTATGTAGCAAAACCCCAAATTGGAAATTAGAAGGTTAATGTAAGACAATCAACATGATTACAGCTTGAGTAAAGTTACAAATGGGACAGCAGTAAGGCCCTTCCTATTTCATTTCTTTTCAAGTCGCTCTCCCAAACCCAAACCATGTTATTCTCTCCCAGGCTACGAGAGGTCATTAGTTGGATTCCCCCTACCGGAATGAAATTCTTTCTGCTATGATCATTTTGCCTCTTTCAGGAGATACATCTAAAATATGTCATTCTGGAGATAAAAGATGCACAGAGATATCTAAAAAGATGTGGTTCTGGAGCCCAAAGATCCATGCAGACATCTAAAAGATGTGGTTCTGGAGCGCAAACATCCATGCAGACATCTAAAAGATGTGGTTCTGGAGCGCAAACATCCATGCAGACATCTAAAAGATGTGGTTCTAGAGAACAAGGATCCATGCAGGCATCTAAAAGATGTGGTTCTGGAGAACAAAGATCCCTGCAATGATCTAAAAGAAGTCGTTCAGAAGATCAAAAATCTACACAGACAACTACTTGATTCCCATCCTGGATAAGTAGATGGCTTGAGGGTAGGTCTTAGTTTATTCTAAGTTGAGCTCTGGAGAATCCTTTTCTGAAAGGGAAGATGCCAATTCTCTAGTGATCCATGGATCACCAAACAATTGGATTCCAGAGTAATTTTTTCTAAGCAACTCATTTATTCATTTACTCTTCTTGTCTCCATTGACATCTTGGGTTTTCTCCCCTTCAGTGCTGATTTCTTAAAAGCCAACTCAGTGGTGGTTTCAGAATTCCAATAACTATGCTATTTAACTACCACCTTAAGGATTAATATTTCCCCCTCAATCGTTTGCCCTCCTCAATTTATTAGATAATTCTTACTGCGTTGCTTTAAAAAGAACTCTACAGTCCTTCATTTTTTAGGGCCATATACACAGATTTGAACACTGGGCACTTCTAACAAAATGAAATTCAATGGTGAAAAAGTAAGGTTCTACATTTAGGCAAGAAAAACCAAATGCACAGGTATAGTATAGGGGGTACCTTGCTCAATAGTAGTAACTGTGAGAGGGACCTCGGAGTCCTAGTGGACAATCACCTAAATATGAGCCAGCAGTGTGCTGCAGCTGCCAAAAAGGCCAACACAGTGCTGGGCTGCATTAACAGAGGGATAGAATCAAGATCACGTGAAGTGTTAATACCACTTTACAAGGCCTTGGTAAGGCCACACTTGGAATACTGCATCCAGTTTTGGTCACCGCGATGTAAAAAAGATGTTGAGACTCTAGAAAGAGTACAGAGAAGAGCAACAAAGATTATTAGGGGACTGGAGGATAAAACATACAAGGAACAGTTGCTGGAATTGGGTATGTCTAGTTTAATAAAAAGAAGGACGAGGGGGGACATGATAGCAGTGTTCCAATATCTCAGGGGCTGCCACAAAGAAGAGGGAGTCAAGCTATTTTCCAAAGCGCCTGAAGGCAGGACAAGAAGCAACGGGTGGACACTAATCAAGGAGAGAAGCAACCTAGAACTAAGGAGAAACTTCCTGACAGTTAGAAAATTAACCAGTGGAACAACCTGCCTCCAAGAAGTTGTGAATGCTCCAACACTGGAAGTTTTTAAGAAGAGACTGGACAGCCATTTGTCCAAAATGGTATAGGGTTTCCTGCCTGAGCAGGGGGTTGGACTAGATGACCTCCAAGGTCCCTTCCAACTTTACTACTACTACTACTACTACTACTACTACTACTACTACTACTATTATTATTATTATTATTATTATTATTATTATTATTATACATATATATATTTAAAGTCAATAAGATAAAAACAACGAACTCCGGGATGTAAGGCAAAAGGCTTTTTTTAATTGCTAAACCTTACATCCTGGAGTTCGTTGTTTTTATCTTATTGACTTTAAATGTCCATACCTGGGATTCCAATATTCAAAATTATTAAAGACACACACACGTGTGTGTGTATATATATATGTGTGTGTGTGTGTGTATGTATGTATATATGTGTGTGTGTGTGTGTGTGTGTAGCAGACAGACAGCATGCAAGGCAGACGCCTGAGCCCCGAATGAAGATCTGGCTTCCTTCCACAAATTAATCCAATTATTCAAATGTCAGTTAAAACTGTCAAAAATGCAGTTTCTTGGGCCGAACCAAAAAACTGTTAAAAATTAAAATGGCTTTTCTTCATTTAGTCTCCCTGCCTTTTTAATGTGAAACCCATCATCCTGACAAAAAGATGTGGGATTTTCACACGCCCAGCGTCACGCGAACCCCAGCGTCTATCGTAACATGCATAATTCACTTTGGAAAGGGGCATCTTTGCTTTTATATATATATATATATATATATATATGGCTTTTTTTTTTTCATAGAACGCCCAGAACGGAGTTCCGGCACCTTTTTTGGATGGAACCTTGTAGGGTAGGCAAGCCGGGTTGTATGAAGTGTGTGAGTTCCAGCACCTTTTTTTTTTTTTTTTTTAGAAAAAAAAGCACTGTATATACTGTGTACATACTGTGAACACTATAATTATATATGCAGGTCTTGGCATATTCGGGTCTTTTCCCGTGTAAGATTGAGAGTATTTTACACGAGAAAAGACCCGAATACGCCAAGACCTGCATACCTGTACCCATGAAAATCTATATATATATATATCGCTAAAATATACATTTAACATATGCTAATCTGGCCTCTTTAGTCCGTCAGTGAGAGCCAATAGTTTAGAGCTAAACTTTTGCCAAGTGTAGACGCTGTACATAAAGGGATTGTAAATGAAAGAGAGAGCTTTTTGCAGGCTTTCCGTCTTCTCGCTTCGGCCAAACTGACAGCTCCAGAATCTTGCAATATCTAACATGCCCTTCCTGTGGTGAAGACAGCCTGTTCTCCGAGCCTTAATTATACCCCAGTTGACTGGCCAGCTTCGTGCAACAAATGATGTCTCTTCCTCGACAATATGGTCTGCTAAACAAGCTCCCTGATGCCCAGGAAGAAACTTTCTACAAGGAGGAGAAAGAGAAGGACAAGGCCAAAGAGGCGGAGGAGAGGGCAGGAGGCTATTGAGAGGATTGGCTAAGGAGTATAGAATAGGGGTCCGTCCCATCATCCACCAGGACCGATAAGTAGCTGTCGTGCAAGTAAAGTAGGCGACGGTCTCTCGCCTCGTCACGGAGGCTTCCTGCACCAACAATGGCTTTTTGTCAAGAGGGACAATGACTAGACTAGCTTGGCAGATTCATTATGGAAGACCAGGCAACCCCACAGGGTGGAGACCGTTATAATTACAAGGGAACAGCGGGGTGCCTCCTGACGCGACAAACGGTGTCATATCCTTCCCCGGTTGGTTTGACAAAAATGGCCCTTGTTCATCCAGGTTAGTTCAAGGTTTGTATGTTAAAGGAGTGAAGAACCAAGTTGCTTTTTCTTTTTTTTAAAGAAGCATGGAGATTTGGTGGTCGACCTTTAAGCACCCCGAGATACCTGCTCTGTAATTAACCACCATGAAAACAGCACACGGACAGTCCTGTACTCGCCCCCCTTCATTTCGTGACCGTTTGGAGGTACAGAGGCACTGAAATAAGTGGCTTATGACCGGTTTTCACACTTATGAAAATGGTCAAGTGATCAAAATTGGGACGCTTGGCAAAACCGGCACGGATTTATGACGGTTGCAACGTCCCGGGGTCATCTAAGGACTTTTTGCGGCCTTCCTTCCGACAAGCAAAATCAATGGGGGAACCTGATTCACTTAACAATCCTGTTACTAACTTAACATCTGCAGTGATTTGAGTTAACCACTGTGGGAAGGGTCGTAAAATGGGGGTGGGGGGAGCAAAACAATGGTCTTACTTAGCAACAGAAATTTTGGGCTCAATTGTGGTTGTAAGTTGAGGATTACCTGTATAGATTTGCTCAGAGGTCCCCTAAGATCAGGGGTAGGCAGCCTTGGCTCTTTTATGACTTGTGGACTTCAACTCCCAGAATTCCTCAGCCAGCCATGCTGAGGGGAAAGGGAGCGGTTTCCAAGCTGAGCCACGCTAGCTCAGGAATTCTGGGAGTTGAAGTCCACGAGTCATAAAAGAGCCAAGGTTGCCTACTCCTGCCTAAGATGAATTAAACATAAACCTGTTATCTTCCAAACTCTTTGTGGCCATGTTGTTCCAACTAGAAACTCCTTTACATTCCAAACCAGAGGTGACCTTTCTCCTTCTCCTTCTCCGATAGCCATCAAGTAACAGATGACAAGTAACTAGGTTTACTGTTGTAACCACAGATCACAAGAGTGTAAGATGATGCAGAGGGCACTCTACTTGAACTTTCCAGTAAGCGCCAGGATTGAATGGCATCTTGAACCCGGGTATCTGTAGCTCCACACACACACACACACATTAAAACGACACAACTGCTTCCCCTAGGAAAGGTGTGATGATCCCATTCTCCTGCTTAATTCTTTGCAAGAGGATCGGACCACGATCAAAAGGTGTTCCAGAAACTAAATTATGGCATCACCTTCAGAAGCTAGAAGATTAATTTTTGCAGGCATCCACTTCTCACTTCCTCGTTAGGCACATGAAAGCAAACCAGCAACTCTGTGGAGGGTGCCACATCTGATATCCAGCCCAGGAGGAAACATTTCCTTGCCAAGGCAAGGAGAAATAATATCCTGCCAAAATCCACGGGGGGAAATAGTTATTTTTCCTGTGTGTTGGCTCCAAAAATAATACATCTGAATGAAATACATTTAACTTCCTGTATTTTGTTTCTCTATTCCAAAGACCTAAGCAACCTGGAGTTCACCGGAGAAGTTTTGGCCCAGTCTTCAGCGTACCAACGAAGCCTTCTAAATTAATGGGATTAAAGAACTTAAGTTTTGGATTTTGAAAAAAAGCAGGATAAAAAGACTATTGACACTTTCGAAATGTTGCATTGGAGAAGACTTCTGAGAAGATCATGGATGGCCAAGAACTTAATGGATCATTGAAAAAAAA
>NW_015386222.1:627587-660877 GCF_001527695.2 Protobothrops mucrosquamatus | reverse complement strand
GCTGAAAGAGTGTGACTGGCTTAGAGTTACCCCACAGCCAGTGGTGGGATTCAAATATGTGAACAACCGGTTCTCTGTGTGGATGCCGCTTCCGGAAGTCCATTCTGGGCCTGGGCAACAAAAAATTAGCTACCGGTTCTGCCGAAGTGGTGCAAACCGGCTGAATCCCACCACTGACCACAGCTTTGATGTCACAATCTCCTGGTTTCTAGGCCAACACCTTAACCATTTAACCAAATTGGCTCTCCTGCCTGAATTCTTTCTGATAATGTCTTTCATTGACATTTGAGAGTGAGCTGTCTTAATTATGCAACTTGTGTTTGTTTCTTTTTAAATGGAATCAAACATTTGTCAGCTGGAAGTTACTAAAGAATCTGCCTGAATAAATTAAATCCATATGGACAAGCTATATATATATGTTCCTGTGTTCCTTATTTTAGAATTTATTGATTGAGCTAAGTCCTGGTTTATACATACAAAGCAACAATTTATGTCATTTCTATATCAAACAAAAGAGTTGGGTGATTATTATAAATTAGAATAAGATTAAAATTAAAAAGGAAAGTTTGCTTGATTTTGACCGTGTGATGTGTGAATGAATCATTATGGTTTAGTACGATGTACAAACTAATTACTGTGATTTGTTTAATCAGTCATTGTTAACTAAGACTAAGGGGTTTTGGGTGGAAACATAGCCAAAATATGTGCCAACAGGGCCATAATTTAATTTTTTTTTGGGGGGGGAACGCAATATTTCCATGCTACAGGTAATTGAACTCCCACATATGTTTATAAGATCTGCCATTTTATTGTAAGATCTTTAGGTAGTTTTGTCATTAGTTGAGACTTATTTGTGGTGAATGTTGGACTTGATACTATAAGGAAGAGCATGGTTCTAAAAATACATGTATTGAAACTGAAATGATTGCATTTGACAGGAAAAATGAAATGAATAACTCCATGTTATATAAAAATAGTCAAAAACTACAGAAAGGAGATGAATTTGGCTATCTTAGTATAAATGTCTATAGAGATTCTTGGTCATCCAAGTTATGGTTATCTCAAAAGTGCTTTTTCAAAAGGCAACTGGACTATGTTTTTCCTTGAAGATGTTTCACTTCTCGTCCAAGAAGAACTGAAGAAGCTTCTTGGATGAGAAGTGAAACATCTTCAAGGAAAAACAAAGTCCGGTTGCCTTTTGGAAAAAACACTTTTGGGACTTATTATAATGCCTAGTGAAGATGGAAACAAAATTAGAGACATTTTAAGACAATCAACTACAGTAGTAGAAAGGTTATTGATTGTACATGGTCTGTTACAAAGGATAAGTGTCAAAATAAGTAGAAATGGTTTTGTATCTTTGCTTGCCTCTGCATATTTTATTGCAGTAAATGGAAATGTGAGTTGATTATATCAGGTGTGGAATGCACTGGGACTGTGTATGATAAAACGAGAAGAACTAGGGTCGAGAATGAAGGGGTGCTGAATGTACATGGACTGAATAAATGTACATGGACTGAATGGCCTGTGCATATTACAGTATGCTGAGTTTCTGAGATACAGATAGAATGAAGATCAAAGTGCAGAACAAATATATAAAGGAAGTAAGATTAGGTTGAATAGAAGGATTATTATGCTAAATAACAATTGCTATCATTAAAGTGACAACTTTAAAATAAACTCTATAGAAGTAACATGTCATGAAAATTATTATGCTCTAATTCAGAAAACAAATCTACAGTAATATAATTCCAAGTTTAATGCCAGGTGAAGATTTTTTTTCTTAAGCTGTATAACACTGCTTAGCTCTTCTCCCTGGTAGCTTTTAGTCCTATGTTGATTTTATGGAAGGGGTTTTTTTCCTTCTGTTTTACTTTAACAAATTGGTTGTCATGTTATTGGCTGTCATGTTATTTTATATATTTTCTTTTAAGGTGCTTTGAAAGTCTGAAGAACAACTCTTAAATTCATTCAGTAAAAATGTTTGCTCTTAGTATGCTTCTGGCTGTGAATTTGGTAGTTGACTCAGTTATGCGTAGCTCCTCTATCAGTCAGGTGTATATCTCTCCTTTTTTTAAAAAAAAATGTATCACTGTAGGAATTCGACCACATGCAGTACTGTTAATTGTTTACAATACGTATTTTGTTATACGTTTGACCCTACTATTCTATTTCGGTTTGACTTAAGTTTCTTGGAGTGAGAGTCCTCATTTCTTAATCAAATTCTTACGGAAACTTCACCGTCGTAAAGAGAGGGTGTTATTATAAATTTTCCTCCTCGTCAGACGGTTCCTCCTCATCTGACCCCCACTGGTCTGAAATTAGAAGAAAGTGTTGAGGGTGTTGCATTGCAGAGAGAAATGTGTGCCCTGTGAACAGAGTAATAATGTTCTCTGTATAAATCGAGTTAAACATATCCTGTTTCATCTGTATAAATTTATAGGTCTTGCTTTTAAGGGAAATGTGCTCAGGACTGAACCCGGACATTTTGTTATGCACCAGATTTAACAGCCTTTCTGTTACTTATTCATAATAATGAAGGGCAAAGGTTATTTGTTCAAGCAACATCTTTATAACTTCTCACTGTGGTTATTACTTCCACTTTTTTTTTTTTTTTTGCTTTTTGTGCTAGGTACAGAGTTGGACACTGCCCTTCCCATTTGTTTTTACTTATTGTAATTAAAGGACCTTCTCATTCTATCAAGTTATTGCATCAATCCGTATTACTCTGTAGCTTCTAAAGTTCAACTAACTGAGATACTAATTTGAGTAAAAAAATATATATAGCAAGGTATTGCATTATACCTTGCTATATATTTTTTTTACTCAAATTAGTATCTCAGTTAGTTGAACTTTAGAAGCTACAGAGTAATACGGATTGATGCATATAAACAGTTTGTTGAAGTGGAAGATAATTCCATTTTGTGCAAAACTCTAGGCTAGGTTTTAAAACGTTAGCTTAACCCTAAGACATTACACAAGATGTCTAATACTCTTCTTAGATTTAGAGAAGAAATCAAGTTAGATGTAAAAATGAACTGATATTGTCAGGACTCTCATTTTGTCCCTTGTTGTGTAGTGTTATGGTGACTACTAAATTAAACTATTCCTTTATGAATTTATGACATGACAAATGGGATGACCTCAGTATTGGTAGGAATGTGGAGACAATAAGCTCACTTGTTTACATAAGCACAAAGTAATGATATACTGTATGTAATGAAGTAATGAATACCGTAGCTGCTACAGTATTCCCATGCAGTCCAAACATTTCAAATGGAAGTAACTCAGAATGAGTTTTTTAGTTCTTATGGTTTCATAATATCATACTTTTGTCTGTGAGTAGTTACTAACATTAAACTTAAACCCTTCTAGAAATATTTACATTTGAGATTGTTCTGCGTGGTTTCTTTGTACTGGAGTAAAGATCTTATGGAAAACTAATGCTTCAGTGTGAATAATCTGATTTTAACATTCTCACAAAGGTGTCTTAAAATCTCAAACAAATTATATATTAGACTCTTGTAGCACTCCTCATGGTGTTTGCTGCAAAAGACCAACATAGATACTATATTCACATTTGCAGAATTCTGTTTTAATTGCCTTTTATAATGTTTATTTATAGCTTTTATGCCTACTCCACACTGCCCAAAGTTCCTCTGTGAGGAAGATGGGTAGTTTCTAAATGTGATATATAAATAAAAATTAAATTCTACAGCTTTCTTTGTGAACACAGAGTATGGTCTCATTTATTTCTTGACAAAAGAACATGTGTTCTTACAGGATTGTTTTGATCCAGAGATTTTTTTTTAAATTGATATGGAAGACTTATAGCTCAGTCAAATGCTTTATTATAGGAAGACTTACTTTCATAAATTTATCATTTAAAATCAAAGTCTTTTGATTAAAGATGCATTAGTCCTAGCTATTGCAACCAAAAGAACAGGTGTGCATCTTCAAAGAAATTGGAATGATTTCTGTGATGAATGTACATTGGCAACAGTCAGTGTTTTGGTGTTAATTGTTTTGATTTAGCTTGAATTTCCATAATTCCCATCAGTGCACTTATGAGAGTTGATGTCCAACATGTCCAAAGCATATCCAGCTACCAAACTCCCTAGTGCTAAAAGTGGTAGCAGACTGCAAAATCTCATTACTTTCTCTATTTAGGGGTCTTTTCTATTTTGATTGAAGAATTGAGAATCCCAGTTGAACTACAAATAATTAAAAGCACCATGGTACAAATAGTATCAAGAATTAATGGTTTCAAAAACCGAGTATGTTTAGTTTAACAAAGAGAAGGACTAGGAGTACAGTCTTCCAGTATTTGAGGGGCACAGTTAACCTACTCTCTCTAAAGTACCTGAAGGCAGGAGAAGAAATAACGGATGGAAGCTTATCAAGGAGAGGCCCAACCTAGAACTAAGGAGAAATTTCCTGAGATAATAATTAACCAGTATAACAGCTTGCCTTCAGAAGCAGTGGGTGCTCCATCCCTATAGGATTTTAACAAAGATTGGACAGCCATTTGTTCAGAATTTGGCATAGGGTCTCCTGATTGCACAGGGGGTTGGACTAGAAGACCTCCAAGGTCCCTTCCAACTCTGTTATTCTGTATTCTGCAACATCGTTAATCTGAATGCAAAACACTGTGAATGAGGAAGCTGATTCTCGGTTTATACAGATGTATGGCTCAAAGGTTTCTTTTTGTTTTGCTCAATCCACAATGCCTTTCGTCCGACTATTATATTCCTGCACATCTTACGTTTGAGGCGGTAACCTTCGATTTCTCAGCCTTCTCCTTTTAAATTGGCCTTCCTTTATGGTCATAAACTTCCCCCAGCTTTTTTTTGCAAATGAAGACAAGTGAACTCTGGACTATAAATTGCACTGACTCAGAATAATTTCTTTTTCTATTTAGATCATTGTTTTTTAGTTTTTCGAGAGATACACAACATTATATATGAAAAGATACAAGTACTCTATACTCAAAGGTGATGCAATCCTTATTTATTGCTTTGCCATTTTCTGCTTTGAGCTTTCCTGTGCTTTCATAAAAATAGTTATTTGGAGTTGCATATCTTTTTATTTATTGTTTTCAACATCTCATTTAAGGAAACTTTACTTTCTACTTGTTTCTCTTCAACAGTGGCTGCAATTCTAAAACATAATTTTAATAGAATTTTACTCCTTGCATTGGAACAGAATTTCACTTAAGGTTTCTAGGCCAAATATAGACAAAACATAAAACTGGCTGTGGGTCCTCTTTGCCTATACAGCCTAAATTTGATATTCCTTTGCAAAAATATATACCCATTACAATCCTGCCATCTTCATGGACATCTTCAGCATAATACCCATTAAAAGGATAAAAAATAATTGTGAAAAGATTCACATGCAATCTGGTTTCAGGCCTGTGTTCTACATGTAAATTGTTTAGGTTGTACTGATATGACTTACACTGAGAAATAGATTTTAAAAATGCATATATTCTGATGGGTCTTTCAGAGACTTGAATATGCTATTAACCATGATATCCTTTTCATTTACTTGATTGATATAACATTAGAAATGGTATTGTGGATTTTAGATCTCTCTGTGAGAGCTTGTTCAACAGGTGGTGTTACAGGTTGTTGTACGATTTGTAGAATAGGTCTTGGTTATGTCAGCATTATCGGTATGTGCAATTCCAAAGTCAGTTGAGATACGTTATACAGTATCACACTGATTGACATCCTTGAGACTAATTCAGTCCTAATCTCCACTCAGTTTACTTGGAGGATCACCTTTCTCCACTGGAACCTGCCATTCATATTTATATCAACTTATAGGCCTAGTTTGAGGGGCCTTTGTGAGACCAGTCAGTTTGATTGGTATCCAATAGATTGCTTTTGTTCTAATATTTCTGAAGTAATAGTTGATCTTTTAAGTTGGAGCCGAACAATTTTTAAAGCTAGTCTCCTGGTAAGTAGAACCAGTTAACAGAATGGTATTTGTTATAATCTTATGGCAGCATATTTGAAATGGTACATAGCTAGGCCTTTTAAAATGAGGTGTATATGTGTATGTGGATATATGCACCAATGCCCACAATTAATTTCAAGTGCTTATGTGTTGCTTTAACCATTCCAGTCCCAAATGACATACAGTAAAATATCATATTAGAAGATATCTCTAAGGACATGTGGTTTTAAATTCCTAGAAATATTTGCAATAAATCAATTCTAATAAAGGCCAAAATAGAATGGCAATTCTTTAAACTGGATTCTTGATTTAGATTATAGAGCTGGGTAATATGAACATAGAAGAAATGTCTTCATAATAACATAACACATAAACTGTATATTTGTGCATATAACTTTATTTTAATATGTTTTATTAACAACAGTAGATAACTGTATTATACTTATGGGGAGACTAAGCTCCCTATTTTCTTTCTCCCATATTCAATAAACCTGAATTTGCTGTGACAGGAGATACTAGTACTAATTACCATTCTGGGATATTGAAGACCTTTTAAATAACCTGCTAGAATCTTTTTACCTAACCTCTGATCTGTAGTGCAATCTCTTTTTGCTAATTTAAAGAGGAAAGATACCTAGTTTCATTCTGTGGAATTCTTAGTAGTCCCTAAGCTTGGCTGTTTGCTTGCGAACAATTTGGTAACAACATCAATACTAAGGATCAGTTTCGCTACCTACACTCCCTCACGCTGATGATGTTACCTATTTGGATGATGAAAAGTCTGCAAGCAAACCATCAAGCTCAGAGAGCATCAAGAACTCCACAGTTCAACCCTGAGCTGCAGATATTCTCTTCTGCAGTACTGGAATTTTCACTTTTATTTCTATCTAAGTCCATTGTATGTAGCTGATATCCAAGTGTCTCTAAAGATATTTTTGCCTTCTCTACAGCTTTTGGTGCCTCGTGATTAAAGAGGAAAATGAGAAGATTTCTGAGGCCTGGACATGATACCGTAAGAGAGAGGCTAAAGCGTGACCTTTTCCAGTTTAACAAGGTATGTCGTAGAGCTCGAATAAGATCTAAGAGGAAACAAGTACAGAACTTTTCCACATTTCATGTTTCATTGCTGATTCAGGTGAATTGAAGTATGGAAGAGATGGGACTCTTTAACTCTATGACTCTTCCAAATGCAGTTTGCCCATAATCATACTTGATTTTTGGCTTAGCTTAGAACGTAGCATGAAATACAGAAGTGTCTGATAAAACATCCCAGAGTTGTTGGGAGTTGGTGGTATAAAATTTAATCAATCTTCACCTTGTACTGGACCTATGCTACTATTGAGACAATAAGATTTTTTTTGATATTTTCGTGTCTTAAACTTGCAGATGGTTTTCTGAATTCCAGATGGCCATTTAGAACTCATACTTTTCAATTATAATTTTTAAGACACAAAGTCTTTTTTTCTCTGCCAATACGTTTCCTCTGTGGAGGCACATGGCAGCTATTGTGGTTTGGATATAGTACTGTTTTTAAATAAGCAAAGGGCAGTGTACAATTCACAGGCTTATATGCACCCGTTCAGTGCGAGTAGGAGGCGTGTTAAATTTTATTTTTAAAAATGAAAGCGGTTGGTATGATTATTTAGTGAAAAATCTGAAAAGCTAATACTGATATGGCTATTAAAGTAACTCTAAATAGATTTCGGTTAACTGAAAATAGGTTTCTCTACATTCTGAAACCTGCTTTGAATTCCACATCACAAACAGTGCAGTAAACAACAGGTAGTCCTCCTTTAACAACCATTCAAAGGTACGACGGCGTAAAAAAATAGCTTTACGACTAATCTTCACATTTGTGACCATCTCAGCATCCCAGTCACGTGGTCACTATCACTTTGCAAGTGATGCTGCTTATGACCATTGCAGTATTGCACAGTCAGATGATCACCATTACAGTGCAAGACAAGCAGAATTTAAAATAGGGAAGTAAAATTGCAAGTTGGGTTCATGTGATGTTTCACGTTGCGACCACAGCATTTAGCAATAGGGTTGCTGGTCCCAGTTGTGGTGGCTAAGAAGAGTGGTGCAGTGGTTTGAATGAAGTGTTGCAGGCTAATTATGCCAAATGCCAGGAGTTCAATTCTGAGCAGCTCAAGGTTGAACTTAGCCTTCTATCCTTTTGAGGTCAGTAAAATGAGGATCCAGATTATTGGGGGGCAATACTCTGTAAACCGCTTAGAGAGGGCTGTAAAGCACTGTGAAGCGGTATATAAGTCTAAGTGCTATTGCTAAGAGGTGGTTAACTATATCTAGAAGAAGTAAACGGTAGAGTGTTTTTGTGGTGTTTACATATTCTACCAGTGCTTAATTTTTGTGTAAATCTGTAAAAATGTCACTTTCTCTGACTTAACAGTCATGAAAAAGAGAACAGATTAGCAACTGAGGGAAAAGAAATATGACTTGATTTACAATACTGAATTATGGCCAGTCTTGCATGGAAACCTTAAGATAGGTTAGCACACCTCTTGCAAATGCTGAGAAGCACTGGGATAGCTTCAGTGTTTTACTTCCCAAGATTTTTATAACTAAGCAGTGCTATTCAAAAATCAGTTGTAGAAAGCCAAAGTAATTTGTGATTGTATTCCCTCCCCTGCTGGTCTCCAGAGAGACTTCAGTTTCTATCATTCCTACTCAGAGGACAGTCAGCTGTTTTATAGAGAAAGTGGATTGTAACCCACACTACGTGGAGAGCAACACAGAGCTTACGTTCTGGCCTTGTGATTATTTTATTTTAGGAATGATAAATTGAGGCATTTAATTGCCATACTTCTTCATAGTGAACTGGAGAATTGCAGATTCAGTTGTTCATGCATGGAATTCCACGTTAAGGATAAGCCACCAAAATGATTTCATTTGAAAATATAATTTTCATATTCAGATTCAGGTAACCAGATTCTCATTTTGCAGTTGGTTTACACACGTTAAGTTTCGTTTACTAAATATAAATTGGAGTGCAGGAAGTACCCATCCTTGACCCTTCTCTCTCTCTCTTAAATCATGAAATGGCAGTATTTTTAACTTACAAGTTTAGCCTCTGATTGGTGTGATTTGTGGTGAATTGGCCCAGGGCAGAAAAAAAAATGCCTGCTATACAAATTTCACAAAGCAATCAGATTTATTCACATGATAATTTATTTCAAAACATTACATTGTACTCAACCCAGGAAATCTTTCTTTAATAATGTCCATGAAGTAAAGAATCATTGGAAATACAGCTGCATTCTGGAAAGTTCTTTTAAAGTTAAGGTTAAAATGTTGCAGTATTGAGCTCAACTGCGTTGTTAAATATTTATTAATCTACTGTATATCATCACATAATTCCTAATCACATAATGTTGAAGCCCAACAGTTCTATTGCTAAGTGAGATAGTTTTTCAGTGAGTTTCGCTGCATTTTACACCCTTTCTTGCCATAGTTTTAAGTGAATCACTGCAGTTGTTAAGTTAGTAGCTTGGTTGTAAAGTGAATCTACTTCCCCATTGACTTTGCTTATCAGAAGTTCGCAAAAGATGATCACATGACCTTGGACACTTAACTGCCATAAATATGAGCCAGTTGCCAAGCATCCAAATTTTGATCATGTGATCACGTAGGGTTGCTGCAACGGTCATAAGTGAAAAATAGTCAACAAGTCACTTTTTCAGTGCTGTTGTAACTTCGAATGGTTGTAACCATTCATTAAACGAATGGTTGTAAGTTGAGGGCCATCTGTACAGGCATAGTATAAGATTTTGTCCTACACTGGAATAGGGAGCTTAGAACCAAATCCCAGGTAGCCTGAATCCCATTTTTATGGTCTTCAAAAACCTCTTAAGATTGCACCATTGACATGGGATACCAAAATACCGATTTTGAGCTGCATGATTTGTGCAATTTTAGGTGAGCTATTGTCTCTACAAGGTTTGTCATGCCCATTTTACATGGAAACTCTTCTTAGCTGCACATTATCTTTGATTGCATTTTAAGAGCCATGAAAAGATTGCCTGCTGTATTTTATATGGTGTAATGGTGCGTGGAAAGTCTTAGAATGTTTAAATGTGCAGTAGAAATGTAGCTATTAAATTAACACATTGCTTATTCGCTAGATAACCACAATGAAACAATGAATTTATTGATGTATCTGGTTATTTATTTACTTGCAACATTTATATGGCCCGCTGTCTCAAAACAGTTTAACTCTGGGCAGTGAGGAAAAAAAATGGAAAAGCAAAGCAAACCTGTAAACATAAATGGTAAACATGACTGAATCCATGATGGCTCCTAAGAGTGGAGACTCTACTCATTCTGGTCCAAAGGCTTGGGGGAAGAGCTAGATATTAATGGCCTCCCTAAAGTATTATAGGATCAGGGCCAGGGCCTGTGTTGGGAGAAGATTATTTCAAAGAACAGGTGCCACAACTGAGAATACATGGCTCCTGGATCCTACAGGTAGTTCTCAGATTATTTCCATTTTTTCAGTGACTGTTCAAAGTTATGATGTCACTGAAAAATGAACTTAACAATCACTGCTTGCACTTACGACAGTTGAAGCATTCCCATGATCATGTGATCAGAATTTGGGCGCTTTCTGAGCAGTCACATTTATGACTGTTGTGCTGTTACCCACCATACATTTTCCTGCCCTACCTGGACTGACTCTGCTTCAACTCCGCCCACTTCGCCTATCTCCCTGGTGCAGAGTGAGCTTTGCAGAGCCAAGCACCAGTGTGGCCAACAGCAGTACCATTTCTGCTTCATGAAAGCAGTGATGGGTGCAGCCTTGGAGGGGGCACCTTGTGGGGTTCTCAACTGTGACTACTTAAGAAGGTGGCTCAGACGGGATTTGGCCTACCCTATGCAGAACCACAGAGATTTGCCTGTCCCACTTACTTACTTACATACTTAGTCAAGGTAGTCCTTGATTTACAACAACTCTTAGTACTTAGACTTATATACCTCTTCATAGTGCTTCACAGCCCTCTCTAAGCAGTTTACAGAGTCAGCTTATTGCCCCCAACAATCTGGGTCCTCATTTTACCGACTTCAGAAGGATGGAAGGCTGAGTCAACCTTGAACCAGTGAGGATCGAACTGCTGGCATTGAGCTGAAGTAGGCTGCAATACTGCATTCTAACCACTGCGTCACACTGCTCAAAGGGACATACGACTGTTTTTCACACGTACCACTGTTGGAGCCATCTCCATCATCATGTGATCAAAATTCAGATGCTTGGCAATTGACTCATGACGATTGCGTGTTCTAGGGTCATGGGATCATCTTTTGCAATCTCTGACAAGCAAACTCAATGGGGAAGCCAGATTCACTTAACAACTATGTTACTAACTTAACAACTTCAGTGATTCACTTAACAGCTGTGGCACAAAAGGTCCTAAAATGGGGGAAAAAATCCCTTAACAAATGTCTCACTTAGCAACACAAATTTTGGATTCAATTGAGGACTACCTGTACTTATTTACTTGATTTCTATAGCTGCCCACCTCAGCAAATCACTCTGGGTGGCTCCATTTAGCATTAATTTAGTGAACACTTTGATAGCTTCTTCACCCATCCATTCATTCTCTTCTTGATTTGCTTTAACTAATACATCTTAAAAGTGGCTAAATATCAATTCTCCTTTAAAAGAAATGTCACATTTTGCAAGGACTTCTGCAAGTCCATTTTTTATTTCTGGAGGCCATGCAGCATCCCAATTTTTATTTCAAACTGCTTCAGTTACATATAAGTACACTTAACTGCAAACATATAATTATTGCTTTAAAGATTACCCAAAGCAAACCAGCTCTTTGAGTCTTTCTCCTTGGTGTTGTGAGTACTGTGCTTTTGTCAAATAAATAAACAAAATCCCAAAGCTACTGGGAATATTCAATTTGGGATTCCTATTTGCCTGGAAGACTGGGTCTAAACCATAGATATCATTTGTATTTTCAGTATGTAAAATTCAAATATTAGTATTCTTAATCTAAAAGAAAATATTTGCCTCCCTGAAAAAGCTGCATCATAAATAAAGTGTAGTAGAGGAGTGAGTTTCAAGTACATAAACAAGGTTGCACTATGGGATGGGGTGGAGAGAGAATCCACTGACTGATTCCCCAAAAGCTGCAGTATTGGCAGGCACACCCTATGGCAGCTCTCCCTAATTAGTTTCACTCAAGCTTTTAAAGATATGTAAAACATTGCAAACGGTTTAGAGTTTGAAGAATATCATCGGTCTGGTTGGTGTAGAAGCCTTGAACACTTGAAATAGTCCTCCCTCTCCCAAACTCAAAAAGACCCCTTTTCAAATTCAACCTGGAGCTGTTTTATTACACAATACTTCCAGTAGAGTCAGAACGGTGAACTTCAAACTTTGAACAACTGAGCTTTCAACCTCAAACTATTACAGATCCAGATATTTGGGGACCGGTTAGGTGGAGAAAAGTTTTTCCACGGACCGGAGGGTACGTGGTTTTGTGTGCTGCCTGCATCCCGTGGATGGGGCTTTCCTTCTTTGTGCGGACCGGTTGCTGGCATGCCGTGGCCCGGTGCTGGTCCATGGACCAGGGGTTGGGGACCCCTGATCTAATCTGTCTCCAAACGAAAGTGAAACAAATGTAAGACTACGGCAACAATTGAGTTCTGTTTAAATTGTTTTTAAGTCTTTTCAGAGTAATATAAAACATTTTTTAAACAAATGCTATCTTTTGAATTTGACTGTTTGGGTTTTGTTTTGTTTTGTTTTTAAAGATTTTGTCTCATAGCTTGTTTATTTTGAGTGTTTTTCCTCATTTTGTTGCTCTTGAATTTTTCCTTCTTATACGCATGTCCACAGTATGGTCAGACATATCTTTCAAACAAGGGAACATTGATCTGTTCACTCAGGCATTCCCCCCAGGCAAGGCCAAAAGCAGATACGCAACTGAAAGAGATTATCCTTTTAGTACGGTATCTCTATGGTGTTGTTGCAGCATGTGGTCCGAGGGAGGGTGGGTGGGTGGGAGGGAGGCTGTATTTCTCTCCTAACCAGAGAGTGCCTTGTTCACGTATAAGTACATGTATCCCAGCAACATAAGCAGCTGTCACTTGGGGATACTAAGAACACCTGTGGTTCTATCTTACAAAAATTCTCAAACCAATGAGTAGCACAGTGTGAAATTTAATTCCCTCTTCTTGGTATGGCATGTTGTAAAATTCTGCAGGGCCAGACATGTCCTCAATTGTGAAGTTAGCTGATCAGCCAAGTTCAGCTGCCAGACGGGCTGGTTTCACCTGTGTTTTACCTACCTGGAAGCAATCCACTTGGTGGGGTTCTTTAAGCTGGTAGGTTCTTCCAGCCCGCTTTGTTCACTGGGGTAAACACAGGCTTGTGTGGTGGCAGAGCAGTTGCCAAGATTTGATCTGCTGTACTTCTAAGGGCAGATTCAGAAAACAGCTTGTTTCTCTCATGGCTATAAAATGATAGTGTCACTTTTGACTGAGACTTGGGAGAAAATCCTTTCACTTGTCTGAAAGTTGGCCCCTCCCATGACAAACAACCAAAGATGGAGTTCCATGTTCTGAGAATAAAATATACTTTCCCTAAATAAAAGCCAACTTGATGGCTCATAATCAGTCAGCAAAACTGAGCTGGCTTTTGTGTGTATGTTTGTTTGCTCTCCACTACGGTTTCATTGTTTTCTTTCTTTCCACACCCACTCCAGGTATACCTACTTCTGTCCCCTACTGGTACTGTACTTTATGTTCTAAAGTGCAACCATCTTAGGTTTTTTTTTTGTTTTTTTTTACAAAATCTGAATATTTTTGCTTTTATGCCCCAATAAATTTCATTTATCAGTGGCCATGTTGGTTGTGCTACAAAGAGTTAGAATGCTATAAAATGTAGCTAATTATGATTAAACTAAAAGCAAAGCACTATAAATAAAGTTATTCTTTCCTATACAGCTAAATATACTTTCCTGAGGGTTGGGTGGGCTCTCAAACAACGTGTGTTGTTCAGGCTGGTAAAATCAGTGGAAATAAAATCTCTTGAAAGGTTTCCACTTGTGTAATAGGCCAGGGGTCCACAACCCCTGGGCCATGGCCCACTGCCAGGTCATGGCCTGTTTGGAATTGGGGCCGTGCGAGTGGCTGGTTGGAGCAAGTGTATGTGCGCAACTCAACTTGCATGAGGAGCGGGCTGGTGGGTACTCTTTTGCGTGTGCGCCGGCCTACCACTTGCGCAAGTCGAGTGTGCATGTGCACTGGCTGGTGGCTTGCACAAGGGCTGTGTGTGCACGCACGCATGAGCGCCGACCTATTGTTCACGTGGCCCAATTCCCATCTCCACCCCCCAGCCAGGCCGCCAAGCCACAAAGGTTAGGAGGGACCACTGTGATACACTATGTGGACTTAACACATTAACATGTTTTTTTCTGAAATATGGGGCTTAAAATAGGTGTACTTGCAGATAATAAATACTGAGTAATGTCCATTGAATTCATAGTAGCCGAGTGTAGTTGAAAAAGATGCTTTGATAAAACTCATAAGCTTATTTGCTTCAGTTATGTAATCAATGTTCATAAAATAAAAGCTTGTCAGTTTTCAGCCAGGGATTAAACAGAATACAAAAAGATGAAGAGAGACAGAGAATACAAAAGTGACCAGCGTTTTCTAAAGTTCTGTACCTCTATTTGCAATGTATAATCAGGACTGAGGTGTTGCTGCTTTCAGTGTATATGTAACTTATTAATGCTCCGTCTTATAAGGAAACATAAGAAAAGTGATTTTTCATTTCTGCCATTCTATTCAAAACGCTAAGTGTGAGTTCAAACTATGAGTGTCCTTTCCAACAAGCAACCTCTCAGTTAAGGATAAGGACATCCTGGAAGTTTTCCAAATATATATTTTTTTAAATGCAAACTGAATGTTTTAATTTAAGTCCAGATTTTCTATCAGCAACCTAGAACTAAGGAGAAATTTCCTGACAGAACAATTAATCAGTGGAACGACCTGCCTTCAGAAGCTGTGAATGCTCCAACACTGGAAGTTTTTAAGAAGAGACTGGACAGCCATTTGTCTGAAATAGTATAGGGCAGGGGTGTCAAACTGCTGGCCCGCGGGCTGGATGCATCATGCCGAAACCGCGCCCACCCCATTGCCGACAATGGAAAAAAAGTTGCGATACGACACGTCACGTCACATGACGTTGCAAGTTTGACACCCCTGGTATAAGGTTTCCTGCCTAACCAAGGGGTTGGACTAGAAGACCTCCAAGGCCCCTTCCAACATTATTATTGTTGTTGTTGTTATTATGAGACATTGCATAAAAGTACCACGGTGCCCATGCTGTCTTTGTTTTACAACTACTGCATTCATTTAATGACTGCCACAGAAAATATGATAAAATTGGGTTGGCCACGTGACCGATCTGTTTTATAACCGTTATGATGTATACCCATAATGGGCAGGCTCCATTACGGTCATAACTCGAGGACTAACTGTAGGCACCCTGGAGAGACACTTTGGCATTTGTACATATACAGGTCTTTTGTCTGCCTCTTTTCAGACAGCCAATTATTGCAAGTAATTCTTGAAGGATACTGTCATGATAAGACAACTTGGCTTTCTATTGTGCCCCATGTATCCTGTTTGGAAAAAGCCCCTGAAATGGTACCCAGTGGTGTTTCAGCTAAGCTGGAAACTTCCACCTGCAGATATTAATTCTGTATACATAGATGTAAGGGATTGGATCCATGACACGCATCACGAGAGAATAGTTTTATTCTGCACAGTCCTAGATACATCCATATTTTGGAGGAAGTAAGTTTAGATAATGCTGATCATGCTGTAGTTTTAGGTTTTTATCAAACCAGAAATGTGACTGATTTGAAGCCGAACTTTATAAATTTTGTCAGTTGTGTCATATTTCTGGCATTAAAAATAAAAAAGACGCAATTGTCTCCTTCAGCGAGATTATCTGCTGAACCCATCTATTTATGCCTTACACTAATCATTACAATAAATAAATAGTTCTGGAGTTTGTATATTTCCCAGATTGTTAATTGTTGATGACTCTGTCAACCAAACAGAGTTGCTCAGTTTCATAGTATAGAAATATATTCCCAAAAGTTCTCAGCATCTTGGCCATAGTGGGGTTTGATTTAAACCTTTATTCTAAAAATCTTTCACCATGGTTTGTGTATTTGCTCCTAAGTAGAGGGCTGCAAATGGATGGAAGAAAGATCAGATGACATTTTCAACATTGCAAAGGGCAAAACTTCTCTCTTCCCTTAACATATACAGTACATCTATGCCTGAAGAATCACTGATTCTTGTAAATGCGAAAGAGAAAGTATGTTTTACATGTTTGTGCATATCCAGTTATTTTTTTTATTACAACCTCTGGCTAGTAAACCATGCTTGATGGCATAGATTTTCTGTTAATACAATCCTTGTGGCTTATTCACCAGGTTTATGGTTAGGGGAAACTGGATTAGAGCAAGGTTATATATTTTCCTACATACTTTGATTGCCTGCTTTGCTTCTGAAACTGCTTTGCTTGTACTTTGGAATGCTGTTTTTAAGATTAATGATACCTATATGGACTAAAGGTCTAGCTATATAAGGCCATAGGATGCATGTTTTTGTGGTCTGATGTATTTACATAGTAAAGGCAGTGCTGTGCAGGATTGCTAGGTCTCCACTGTAGAAAATCCTATAGCACATAGAAAAGAATTCGTTAAAATTAACATTAACAAGCTAAATATGGAAATTCCAGAAATAAAGGTTCTCAAGAGTGATTTTACTGACGCCTCGTCTGGATGGGTGCTATCAATATTTTACAATAAAAGGGTTTTAAACTGTATTTCTGAGCTATTATTCTAGAGGAAATTCTTCTATAATGTCTTTAAGCGTGATTAAGGCAGACCCCTGGTTTTGTAAGATTTGTCTGAAGTACTTTATTTCAATATTATATTGCTTGAGTCCAGATGTTATGGTGAAATTTGTTCTTCCGTAAGTTCACTTTTTGCGCAGCTTTTTGTCTTCATGTATAATGTATATTGCTGGTTCATCTTTTCCTTTTCCATCAGACGGTTGAACATGGTTTTCCTCATCAGCCAAGTGCCCTGGGCTACAGTGCTTTCTTCCACCTTATGGCTATTGGGACCCGGGCAGGAGCCATCAAAATGTATCCTTTCAGTTGTTTATTTCTGCCTTCGAATCAGTTTTAAGGGAGAAAGTAGGTTAGTTGCACACTTAATAGATATAATGCTTTAGACTAGAATCCCCAAAGATGCTATGGAACCCAGAAATAGTACATACCTATAATTCCTTAAAGCAACTGTGCCTTTTCTAGGGACTGTGTACAAAGCATTTTTAAAAACTAAGCAAAGCACTGCACAGCCCTCGTTCTTAGTTTGTAGAAAGAACTTCATTTGAAAAATTCTGCACATTATCTAAATTATTAGACTATAAAAATAACAGCTCAATTAAGATATTTGGTCTTCCTAAATGCAGAAGAGATTTCCTGGTTCTGTTCACTCTTTCTGGTTCCCTACCGGCAGGCTAAAGTGGATAGAATCAGAATTCAAATTATACTTGCTGTTCTTGTTCTTCCTCATCGTATAAAGTGTAATTGTGAACGTGAATGGTACTAAGGTTATCGCTGTATTGCAGAATGGGTTGGGAGAGTAGGATGGAAAAATGCTAGCTTGCTTTAAGTCGGTTGTCTTTGAAATGGGGATAAGACTTGAACCAGGATAACCTAATCACTTCAGAGTGGAGTCCTAGGAGCTCAAGTTCTGCCATGTTAAGCTAGTGTCTCTCATGGGGAATGGAAAGTGGCAATTCTTGTTTGGAGATTGAAATAAAAAAGAGATTGCTTTACAATGGCTTCTCTTTCATTTAGCCCCAATATCTAAAATACAATGCTTATCCCTGCGGCATGAACCCGGTTAAATATAGAAGAGTGGAGGAAATGGATGGCCAAGAATCTGAATGCCTTTTCCACATAATTGTCATTTTAATTGGCTCCTCTTTTGGAAATTGTTTGTATGATTGGATCATCTGCATAGCTGGATTTGTGGATTGAAACGTGATCCTCCTTGGGAATAAACAGGTTTCAGTCATTCCATCCTGCTCAATTCTAAAAAATAGGTGCATGTGATCAAGCCCCTCAAAAACATAAATCTTAAAAACCTGTTAGAAAGTATCAGGAAAGGCTTTGAAAAAAACCCTTTTCCATTTTAGTGTATTTGTTAGGTTTATAAGTCATCTTTCCTTTAGCGCTCAGGGTACTTTACTCCGGGATCTCATGTAAATCAAGGAGTAAATTGGTATACTTCTGTTTTCTTCTCTTCAGATTAATGGAAATAGTCCTCAGCTATTTCAAACATATAAAAATGTTATTAGAAGAAGTGTAATCAGCCTAATTCTAGATACAATACAAAAAAGAATTACCGTTGTCCTAAAATATAATTGTTCATGCAAGATGTCAGTTGTAATATATGTCTACTTCAGCGCTATTGACCTCAATAGTAGTTCAGTTATGGTGCTCCAGGAGTGGAATTCATGGGCTTACATGAAGAGACCAACACTGTCATGCAGATACATTTCATTCCTGAACAGGTGAGTAAAACTGATGCAACCAAATCTGACTTCCTTGAGATAATTGAATTACTCAATATTAAAATGAAAATGTTTTTAATGTGACTTGCTACATAGCACTGATGTAGCTGTAGCTGGTAACTCAGTATGATTCCTGGAGTATTTATGAACTGACGTTCATTTTATTCCGAGCTCCCCAATCCTATATATTTAAAGGAAGACTTCCATTTTGGATCTCAGCTCCAGCAGAACCTGTCAGAGGGAGGATTCCAGCTTTGTTGTCGTCTTCCTTAACGTTTTGTTGCCACCTTCCTGACAGACCCAACAGTGCTTGATGCAGTTGCTGGGAAGAAGGCTTTGAGAATCATGAACTGTCCTGTCTCCTGTTCATTCCATTTAGATATCCTGAAGATGATTCAGACTCCTGTCCTTATAAATTGAATTAATAAATAAAACTAAAGCTTGAACTTACCCAATGGCAATTATGCTCTCCTTGAATGTGATAGAGTTCTGCAATAGATTGAATATGCTGCTGGTTAAATTTGTTCAGCTAATGGAGCATTTACATATCAATCTGAGCAATTCATTAAAATGTGCATTATGGTATAGAGATAAACTTTGCTTAATTTCCATTCAAAGTAATGATAATACTGAATGAATGGACTTATGTCCAGTCCTTCAAAGTTCTGGCCATTGCAGTGTCTGTGTCATCATGTGAACAGAATTCAGGCCCATCCAGAGTCATGACCCTGTTATGGCTGTCTGCTTACCCATTGCCACCAGCTGTCCTTGTCTAGACCCGTTGCAATGCACACCAGTACTCCACCAGTTGTGATCTTTGTTCACACCACTTTCTTTCACATTGGTGCAGTCGGGCCTTTCTCTTGTGCCCCATCCAGGGTTGCTGCATGCCAGCCAGGCTCTCCCTTCATGTTCCACCCAGGGCTTGTTTTTGCCAAAGAGGTCTGGTGCATGCTCTGGGATTCTTTTATGCCAATGCAGTCAGTCCTACTTTCATATGTCTGGCTTTTTTGTGAAAGAAGACCCTGGGTGGAGCAGAATGGAGGCCCTGGAAGGGATGTGAGAGGAACTCTGACTGCAGCAGTCTGAAAGAAGACCCAGGCCAGTATTGTACTGATGAGTACTGTGGTGTCAGGGCTGAGTGGCAGGGGCAGTTGGAAGTGGGTCAGCAGGCAGCCAAAAGGGCAGAATGGAGTGAGAAGAGAGGCATGTGGGTGGAGTTCAAGAGGAGACAGAGCAGGCAGTCCCTTACCTTATCAAGGCTTGGGGCTGGGAGGGACCAGGGCGTGAATGGTTTGGATCAGGGTGGGTCCTCACTTAACAATTTGTGGGAGTCAGTTAATGACAGCAATGGGGACTGCCATGATTACCATTGTTAAGCAATATTAACCAAGGACTATCTGTATATCAGACGTATGATTAGACAAAGAAGAGCACAGCCCTCTTATTTTCCCTATGGGACCCTCCTCTGGATTGGGGCTATGTGTTTGTGAGAGAAGGAAATGATGTAAACATTTTTCCCCAGTAACTTGCAGCCTGAAATGTCCTGCAGGATTTTTTTTATTAAAAAAAGCAACTATTAGCACTAATATGAAGGTTATCTCTTTTTAACCTTTGTGTTTGGAGAATAGCAGATTGGAAGGCAAGGGCTAAACATTTAAAAAGGCTAAATACCAGGGCTATGCACTGATCTGAATTCAAAGGGTGATTCAGAATGTGCATGGCTGCATGCGCCACAAATTTTTTAAACAAACACTTCTTTTCATTAGATTGTGTGTTTTCAGCTTGATTAAAAAATTGCCAACAGGCACAATGAGTATGTTCGCACGTACACACCAAATCCCCCTTTCCCCTTTGAATCTGTTTCGCTGCACGGTTCTCTTCAATATCTTCTGCCCAGTGGTGCTGTGTTACATTGGAGTGTCATGTACTCACCTAGGAATAAAAAAAGAAAGCAAAGAGCTATATATTTAATGTATCATGTAATTTCCTTCAACATTTTCAACTTAGGAAAAAGATCCTGCATTTTGCAGTACTTTTTTATATTCCATTTGTATATTCCATTCAATTAGGAAATACCTATAGGAAAACTGATATGCTCTGCTGAGTGTCAATTTGGTGTTCAGTATATTTAATTTTAAATCTAAAATAGTGATTAGAGTTGGGCATTAACAAATAGTCTGGAGCACACCACTTAAAAAAATTAACCTATCCAAAGAATGCAAAAGTGAAAAAGGCAGATTTAAAAATGCTCACTTCAAAAAGGGTGTGTGTTTAATTCAGACATCAGGAATTCAAGATTATCAGCTAGGTAAAATTTATCCCTGGAAGCTGGTAGCTCGGGTAACTTTGGGTTAACTGACCTAAAACACAATTTGTCTAAGTTCTTACTGTTGTGCAACACTATGAAAAGCCCAGAAATAGCTTGGAGTGCTTAGACTTGATGGACAGAATCTTAAGGCACTACAAGAAATGGAATATTATTGGAGTAGGTTTGACAACATCATGCAGGGTAAAAGTTTATGGTCGGTGGTGGTTTGTTCTCCAAGCTTGTTGTTTAATTTTGGAACATTTCATCACCAGGCTAGGTAACATCATCAGCGGAACCACCACCACCACCTACTACCCAACTACAAATATTTTTCACATTTCTAAAAGTTTATAGTACCACGTTAATGAATTTATATTAAGGTGAAATAGATTAAGGAAGTGGCTTCCAAACACAGAAAGTAGTACAAAAAAAATACAATTGGAGAAGGCAGAGTAGTCTCATTTTGCTGAACAAATGTCTGAACCAAAGAGGCACACTCTTAATAAGAACTTAATAAGAACTTAATAAGAAAAAGGTTCATTTGATTTATGTGATTAAGTCATTGTATATTACTCATTAGAACTGAAAGTAACTTCCTGTTCGGGCCACTTCTCTCCCAGCATGTTAGATATCAAGTGTGTCCCGAATGTCCAGAATATATTCCCTATGTCAAAAGCAACTAAATATGACTTTGTGATAACATTTAGTACTGTATAATACTTGTCAGTTGACTGCAAATGTACTGTATTGTAGATTTTTTTTCCTGGTTAACCACTTTAGAATCAATGTTTTAAATAGATGCCACGTATCAAATCGGGTGAATGTTGGTAAGATTATTTATATTCTGAAATGCGCAAATGTGCAAATTGTTTGGTCGGCTTTGATATAGAT
This sequence comes from Protobothrops mucrosquamatus, assembly GCF_001527695.2. Lineage (NCBI taxonomy): Eukaryota > Metazoa > Chordata > Lepidosauria > Squamata > Viperidae > Protobothrops > Protobothrops mucrosquamatus. The sequence continues at coordinate 639,069 of NW_015386222.1, read as the reverse complement.
TTTTTTCTTAAGGTCTTGCATGTTTTTTTAATTTATCTTTGTTATGCACCAGTGTGAGCAATTTACAACCTTTGTGATACATCTTTCAAAGTATTCCCTCCCCTTTTTTTAATGGCAGCTCTTGGTACCCCCCCCAGATCAAACAGCTGGAGTTCAACAGCAAAGCGGATTTATTGATTTTTTTTCAAAATAAGAAGTAAAATTAGGGTGTTAAATACCCTGTCAGATTTTACTAGTAGCTGTATAGGTAGTCTGCCCTGACGTGCACACACAAACGTGCACATACAAATACATCCTGTGGTCATGCAGTAGTATTTTAGGCACTTGGCAACCAGGTCACCTTTATGTTTGTTTGCATCTTATGGCCACGTGACTATGATTTTCTACTTTTTTTGCCAGTTTCCAGCATTTACTTCTGGTTTTCAGCAAAAAAAAAAAATGCTAGCAAAAATCCATTTTGAGTAAATTGATATGCTTAACAACCATGGCACTCGCTTAATGGCCATGGTGTTTGCTTAGCGATTGTGGGGTTTGCTTAATGACTATGGCAAAAAAATGTCATAAAATCGGGTCTGGCCACGTGATCTATTTAGCAACTCCAATGACAACCATAATTCTGGGCTTAATTACAGTTGTAAGTCGAGGACTATCTGCATTCTGTTGATAGGCTATTTCAGACATAGCGCGCACACACATAGCCATCCCCATCTCATCTACCAATTCCTATGTTGTCCTATCAACACTGCCCTGTCCCTTATGGCTTTTAGAGGCCAGACTTTTTTTTTATAGGATAGATCTTGTCTTAAAGGGGGTTCCTGTGCTTGGTATATATAGCATATGTGCTGAAATAAGCTGTCAACTTCTATAAAATATGTGAGCATTTATCTATTGGCCTGGTTGTTGCTCTTGGCTACTATCTTGGAATAGACTTCTAAAGTGGAGATTCTGTAACAAATCTGTTTCTGTCTAACTTTGTCCCATCCCAGATGGGAATTTTATTTCAGCTTAGTCATGGACTGTAGCTTAAAACAATAGCTCAGTTCTTGATGTGCTACTGCAGGTAATAAAAGTTGCTTTATCTCTGTTCCTCTTGATAATTTTCAGTGCCGCTTAGTGACCCTACTGGATGATAACAGCCTGCATTTATGGACCCTGAAACATTCCCATCATGGTACATCAGAGCTTCAGGAGGAAAGACATTTCACACTCCGTGGGCCTCCTGGGTAATTAGGATACTTCCAATCCTAGCACATCTGGACTGCTAAGAAAGTCAACATGCTTGACATACAGTAAATTTTTCACTGTTGATATTTCAAGCAAATATAAACTTTAAAGGTTCTTTGCACTCTATGTAATCTGCTTGTTGTGGTATGGAGAATTGTGGTATGCTTCATCTTTTGTAAATCTAGTTTTCTTCTTGGCTTTATTTGAGGAAACTTAATTTGTTATTTCATCTGAACCAAAGGTCAACTGTGTTTTAGCAGGAGAATCAGAGAATGGTCCAGTGTCCGAACTTACCCTAAATTACTGTAATTAAAACAATGGCAAAAGTTTAGTACAGATTTTAGGATAATGGTGACGGAGGAAATATTAACAAGCATCAATATATACTATTTGCTAGTAAATCTAGCATTGTCAAGCAGAAGGGACTAAAATTAAGTTCTTGCAAGTTTATCTATTCATAAACCATATAACATTTTCAGTTTCATACATGTTTCTCTGCCACGCGATTCTGGAGTTAGAATTTCAATAACTTGTCTTCGGTAGTCCTTTCTGAATTCTTGCAAATAGATTTTGGATCAAATTTTTATTTCATATGGTACTACATGAATGTTGATTGCAATATCAAGTTCATTCGCCTGAATCTTAAAACATGTTTTCCTTTGTTTTTCTCCGCCTCTAGTTCCCCTCCAAGTGCTACCCAAATAACAGCAATCCTGGCACATTCTTCTCAAGAACTTCTGTATCTTGGTACTGAAAGTGGTAATGTGTTTGTGGTAGAGCTCCCATCCTTCAGGGTGCTAGAAGACCAGATCATCAGTCCAGAAGAAGTATTACAAAGGTGACGTCAGACACTGAAATTGTTACCTATAACATTTCTGAGAGTTTGCCCTGTTTATAAATCCAACCATAGATGGGTATAGACTCTACAAGTCTCGATCAACATACAGCTTGTCTGTCATACAAGATGTCTGGAAGCGAAGTCATAGCAACTGGACGTCTTGTCAGTTCAAAACGTTTTGCTGCTTATCTAAGCTTCTTCGGTTTCAGCAAGTTGCTTAGTGGGATCCCATGTATGTCCTCCAGAGAGGTTTCATTTCTCACCTAATAGGATAGGCTCCTTTTGTGAGTAGGCAGAGAGTTGTTGGGATGTAAATGTTCCCATTCTCTGCTGAGGCCTCCTTCTAAGAACAGGTGGCAGCAAGCCCTAAAGCCAGAGAAAGAGCAATATTTGGGGTGGCCTATGAAAATACAGAGTTTGTCCAGTCTTGAATAACCTAGACCAGTGATAGAGACTGAGTGCCCCAAAACCACCACCCCCCGCTCTGCCTGCTCCACCCCCGCCTGCCCCCTGCCCCGCCTGCCCGCAGGGCCACGCACCGCCTCCATGGCCCGCTGCAGATCACCCAGGCAGCCCTGCCCTCCGCCCACACCCCGCAGCATCATCTGCACACTATGGGGCTCAAGGGCGGAGTCTTGTCCCTGTTGTCCAGCTATGTCCTTGGCTGCGCTGCTTCTTGCTGGCTGTGCCTGGGGGCGACTCTCCTCCAGGAGGGCTGCTGGTGAGGAGGGGGCTGCGGGGGAGGCGGGGCTGGGGCGACCGCGTGCGTGCCCACGGAGAGGGCTCTGAGTGCTGCCTCTGGCATGCGTGCCATAGGTTCGCCACCACTGACCTAGACGATGTACGTGTTTCAAGGTTCAGCTTCCACAGCATAACCACTTAAAGATTTCTGTTGTGACCACAATGTTCAGATAGGTCAAAGTACCATTTTGTTTCCTTAAACACACCCTATGAAAAAATAAACTGAATTGGATTACCTAAGTATGTTGCACTCAAGCAAAGCATGAGCTTAGAAATAGAAGTGTTTCTCTGGAACATGAGCCCCCCTTTCAACAATTGGCCTGGAGGCCTGCTGGTGAAAAAGCTTGGTCTGATCTGAGCTGAAAGCAGAGGCACTGGCAAGAAGCCACATGCTTGGCCTTATGATGGTGCATCGGAAGGTAGAGCCCTACCATACGTGCAACTGTTTCTTTGCACATTTTAAGTTTCTTTCTTTTGCTTGCACAATAATGGCTCCATTTGTGTTTCCTCACAGAGTGCCAGAAGATTATCGGAACAGGAGGTCCCTAGAATTGGTAGAAGTGTTACGGGAACATCCTCGGAATCCCAATCAGATTTTGATTGGTTACAGCAGGGGCCTCATTGTTCTCTGGGATTTGATAAATAAGAAAGCAACACATCATTTACTTGGCAATCAGGTACTCGTGAATTCTGGAAGTTCTGAACGAAGGCCCTGTTTCCTTAGCTTACATAGCAAGTTACAGTTTTATGTTCATCCAAATTGATAAGCCAAAATGTGGTTGGTTTGAACTTGGCTTAGTAAACTGCATGAGGCCGTTTATTGTTTTTTTGTAAACTACTGTTTATGGCTTAGTGTGGCCCTGACAGATTTTACTTTAATAACGCTAGGATTAAATGGACTGGTCATTGACTGTAATAAAGATTCAAACCATGAATAAACTATAGTTTACTGTAAAATATGGGCAAAGTCATAGAACTCTGTCCAGAACAAAAAGCAGGGAAATCTGCTTGGACATTGATAATGCCTTGTGTCTAGCAATTATTATGAGGTCCTTGCACATTTTTTTTAACAAGCAGGGCAAGAGAGAGAGGTGAAATGTGTTACAAAGAAAATGCATTTTTTTCGTGCAATTTATCCTTTCAGCATCCTTCTTTCTAAGGTAGAGAATAGGAAATGGATGTTTCATTACCCTCATCCGAAACATGAAAACAAACCAAAAAAAGTTGTTATCAGGGTTTTATTATACCAGTTTATTAACATATAGCTAACCCTCAAGATCTTTGGTCCCTAGAATATGAATTCATGTTCTTCATTAACATTTTCCAATAGCATATTAAAATGCTCAGATTGCCGGTTAGAATAACAGTATGACTGAACAGTCCGGAGTGCCACTTGAAAAGACAAGCTTTACACTGACAGGGTTAATAGAGAAACAAGAGGCCATAGGGCCTATGAGGAGATGGAGCCTTTTGAATGCTCTGTTGAACTTTCTTTGTTGGCCTGATTTGTCGTTTATACCATAATAGTGAAGAGGATTGACAGCACTATTTCCACATTATCACATATGTACTCTTCTAGATGAGAATATTGAATTTTTTCATTAGAAGATCACTAGTTCAGTTTGAAAAAGGGCGCCCAACCTTTCCCCAAAACTGTGGGTGTGGCTCCTCTCCAAAAGTTTGCACTGGCCATGGGTAAACAGAAGAAATGATTAAATCTATCAGCAGCAATCACATTAACTATTCAAATTACATTTGGTTTAGCTTTTGTCCTGGCCCCACTTGTTTTTGGATGTGTGACCTCTGGTGTGCCACTCAGATAAAGCACACTTCTCTGATTTGAAGATGAATGAATGTGCTAGGGCTTTCATGGGTCAAGAGTCCAGACTGGTATATGCTCACCACCTTTGTTCTGGTGAGAAAATACACACTGTCTAGTACACTGTGGCAGCATCACCACAGCCTGGATCTGGCCAGTTCAGACTGATGGTATCTAAAAGGGAAGAGGCAGATCAGAGTCAGCGCTCCTATTAGCAGCGCTCCTATTAGCAACTTAGAACTAAGGAGAAACTTCCTGACAGTTAAAACAATTAACCAGTGGAACAACCTGCCTCCTAAAGCGGTGAATGCGCCAACACTGGAAGTTTTAAAGAAGAAACTGGACAGCCATTTGTCCTGAGCAGGGGGTTGGACTAGATGACCTCCAAGGTCCCTTCCAACTTTACTACTACTACTACTACTACTACTACTACTACTACTACTACTACTACTACTACTATTATTATTATTATTATTATTATTATTATTATTATTATTAGTCTGTGGCCTAGTTCAAAGCATTAGCTTCAGGAGAGAAGATCCAGCTAACAACTTAATGAACTCTTAAGTTTCTAGCACATGATATTTCTGTAAGGGTTTGAAATAAAAGCTGGAGAATTAAGTGATTATGTTTTAAATACAGACATTGTGAGCAAATCAATCCTGTTGCTACTTCAGGATGTGTCTTTTGTTTTTCTCTAGCAATTAGAAAATCTCTTCTGGATGAGGGATGGCCATCATATCATCAGTTGCCATTATGATGGGAGCTATACACAGTGGCCTATTTCAAGCGATGATAGGCAGCCTGAGCCTTTGGAAAGCAAAGTACATTACGGTTAGTATGAGGGAAGCTGGGAAGATATGCCTTTGGTATCAACTTTGATTCTGATTTTATTGGAAGTCGCCTTTGGTGGCATATAAATTTAATAAATAAATTCAAAGCTTGATTTTAGAAACTCTGGACCTATTCTAAGAAGGACTGTTTGGTTCAAATATCATATATGGATATAAAAAGCAAGAGTATTGTTTAGTATCTGACCAATCACATGACAATATATTGTGTAGACCTTCTTTAGAGCTTTGATTCACGTTGCTAGAGCTTCATCAAGTGATATAATAAAACAGTGCCACGATTAACTGCTACAGGGTTTATGTGTAGCATAAATGTTTATCTGAATGATTCTACGACCAGAGACTAAAACTTGTATCAAAAGAAGCACTCATATTAAAACAGCCCTCATATTAAAACAATAGACTGCTAAATCATGGAAAACAAATTATCTGAATTGCTAGACAATTAGATGTCTAACAGCAATACTGATTCCAACAATTTTAATAAACCTTCTGGAGATATATAGAGATGGCAGGGTTTTTTTAGCCCTTGGAATTACAGTAGCTGTTGTTTTTTACCAGAAAATAGATGAAACTGGATTAGTTTTTCCTTTTATCCTTCATGTCATAATGGATGTATGAAAAGGCAATCTGCGTGTACGTTGGTCTGCATAATTAGTTGGTGAAGCTGTCTGACTGTGCAACTTATATGTAGAGTAGTTATGCACAGAGATGTTATCATGTTGTGTCAGGTTTACTAAAACTATTTGTGAGTTTTGCAATACAAAAATATATTTAATAAATGGTACAATCTTTGTAAATATTCTGTTGTAGGTCCCTTCCCTTGTAAGGCCATTTCAAAAATTTACTGGCTCACAACAAAGAATGGGTGAGTATTATGGCTGACAATGTTGTGTGTTGTCTGTGTAAAGTGACATTTTAGTAACAAGAGAGGCTATTCCTGGGAACCTGCAACTGGTTAAGTAACAGCCATGTGTTCTTTTCTACATATAATAAAGATCTGTATGGACTTATGAGACAAAATGTTGCTGCCTTTCTTTAGGCAATTTTGAATTGATGTTGTGTCCTTGTGTACCAAATTTGTAATCTGCCTTTTGCTGCAGGCTTTCCTTCTCACCTAACTATAAATAATTATCCTGTAATTATAAAATTCTATAAGCATATATCCATATTTCATATCATTCAGTGAAAGCCAGAATGAGAACAGTAGAAAATACAATGGATAGAAGTGACAGCTAAAGATTAGATAGAAGAATCTTAAATACCACTGAAAATGATAGAATGAATGTCAAGACTCTATCAAAGAACCCTGAGGAGAGAAATTCCACAATAAGTTGCTACCACAAGGAATGGCTAATGGGGCTTTGGAAAAGCAGTGTCCATTTCTGTAACGGTATGTGGGAATTTGCCTTGAGGGATACAGGGAAGAGATACTGCTTTGGAAACAACCAGGCAAGAGAAGAAGGGCCCCCCAGTGCTTAACAGCCAGAGAAAGAAACTTAGAAAGGACCTGCCCGAATTAATAAGGCCATCAAAAGTGATAGTGAGATTTGTATTTTCAGACTTGTAGCCTTACCATATATGTAGCCTTACCTTAAAATTAGAATTAGGTCATTTGTTCATGTTTCTGGTCTGGTTTACTAGGGAGGGCTGACAATTTCACATATGCATATAAGTAAATTTACTTATTTACAGGAGTTATATACTGTGGCTGCCTCTCACATGATGACTCTAAGCAACCCACAACAATACATAAAAACATATTAAAAACAAAAGTACCCTTCCAGATCAATCCTCCTCACAGCTCAACCTCCATTCTAGCCCAGTGCTTGGAGGAACAGGCAGGTTTTCACAACCCCACCGGAAGGTTGAAAAGTTAGAGATCCCTCAGAATCTCGGGTGCGAGGCTGTTCCATGACTGAGACACCAGCACCACTATTCAGGCCTTACAATGTTTCTCTTGTATTGCACGCTTTGCTTATTCCTTGCTAGTGACTTCCTTCAAGGAGCTAATTCTAAAGATGGAGAGATTTCAGTAAGGCCATTTTTTAAAAAAAAATTCTAGCTATGAAATGCTATTAAAGTGAAGACTCAGAATATTATCTGTTTTTCTTTAAGGCTCCCTTACCTCATATTCCAAGGAGGGATGCCTCGAGCCAGCTACGGTGACCGGCATAGCATCACTGTTGTTCATGGCAGTCGGCAGATTGCCTTTGACTTCACATCACGGGTGATAGATTTCTTTGTCATTGCCGGTGCTGAATCATTTGCAGGTATGTAGAAAGCTGAAATAGTGATCTAATGCAGTGTCATTTCTGGACTCTTGAAGACTAATTCACTAATTTGATTCCTGAGTGGTTTGTTCCCTTGTCACACCATTCCTCTGTATTCAGCTTAGAAGAACTGGTCTGCTTGCCTGTTCATTTTTAAGTTCAGTTACATTTAAACCCCAAGCCACTTAAGTTTTGAACGATTGAAGCGATGATTAACTTGCCCATAACTCAAAATGTGTTTCTGATAACCCTGCTCCAAATACCTTTGTTGCAGAGGCACATTCTGCCAAGTATCACTTCCTTCTGCAAATAATTTTATGTGGTGTGCCCTGGTTTTGGAATATTCTTTTGTGAAGTTTATCCCCATCATCTCTTTTGCAAACATTTAGATGCCAAGGTAGGGGCACTGTTGTTCACTCAAGCACTTTCATTTTCATTTACTGTTTTATATCCAGCCTTTTATTTCATACAGTACAGTAGGTAGAAATGTTCTATAATCTGTCAGTGGTTTTGTCATAGGTTGCTGTCATCAAATTCTTTTGTTTTCTTGTAGTATATTTCACATATACTGTATTACGCACTGATCTTACTCCATTAGCCTGTATTAAATACACAAAGTGTATTCGATATTTAAATAATATTTTAAAGAGTAAAATATAAAATGTTGGGGAAAATTGATTTTACAATACAGTGATATAACAGTCTGAAGCAAACCTTACTTTATTGAAATGCAGGAACTGTTTCATAACGTTCACATCTTTTTCTGATTTGCCTCAATAAACCAAAGATTTGTTATCCTTAACTGCTATCTGGGACATTTAATTGTACAAACAAATAGTTTAGAGCAGGAAGGAAATTAGACCTGTTTCTTGTATTGATGATTGCTGGGAAATAATGAGAAACAGACTTCAAGGTGAAAGGGCCAAAATGTCCTTTGGATTTAAGCCATCCTTTCTTCCCTCAAAGATTTGACTCCTAATTTACCAGGCAGCACTGGAGACTCTTAGTACTTGGGAAGCCTATCTTAAGTATCTGCAAATGAGTAAGCTTTCTTCATGTGAAGCGCTGGGCTTTTCCTTATCTTGGCCTTGCTCCATCCTTGGCTTTGCTTCAGTTGCTTCCAGACAGAAGGAACTGTTAATGCTATGCTGCATTCCTGTTCCTTGGGGGTGGGGGAAGAGAGAGAGAGAGAGAGAGAGAGAGAAAGAAAAACAAAAACATAAGCATTGAGCTCAGCTTTCTTCAGGGTTGCTGCCAAAAGAGGCAGCGCAACCTCAGTCCCTTGGAAGTTCAGGGTCCTAGTGACTGTGCTTTGCTGACAAGCTGCTGGCGCAAACCACACGAACTGCAGTGTAAACCGGAACTTGCCTGCTTAATCCAGGAAATTGTTCAGTCATCTGAGGTTTCTGTGGCTTGCAGTGGCTGCTTTCCTGAAGCCTTAGCCAATCTTACTTTTACTGTTTGTTCTGCTCAGCACTTTGAGCCCTTCGGTCACTCATTGTCAATGAGTAATACTCCTGTAATTGCACGCCTGGTGTTGGGAAGCTGTTCTGTTTATTTAGGGTCTGGGCTCCGAGATCCGTTGGGATTGTTTCGGAAAAGACAGGTGGTTGGAGAGAGTGTACAAAAACGCTGGCTACTCTGCCAGTTAGAAACGGTATGAGTGGAGAATATCTACCTCTCTTTTCCAAGAAATGCTTCCGTGGAGAAACAGCACTCTGTTTTTGTGCTGTACATTTTTATACAGTGTTTTCTGCCTGAAATGTACCACCAGATGTGGCCATTTCAGATGGCTTTGTACTTTGGCTTAGCAACGCCTCATGAAGGAATGTTATCAGTAGTGCTTAGCAAAGTTTACATTGTAGTGGTACCAGCTTACAAAGCATTTTGCAGGAGTGTTTTCTTGTGTAAGGTGGAATATGCTTTTAACAATGAAGATATGGGCTATAGATAGATAGACAGACAGGCAGGCAGACAGATGTCAGTTTGGCATAGAAACCAGAAGAACTCACCATCTCCTGTGAACCCACATATCTCTGGTTGAGATTGGGCTGCCCAGAAAAACAGCTCACAACCAGGCAGATTCATCTGCTGTGTGAGTCATGTCCAGCATCTTGGCCTGAAGTGACATTTCCATCTTAGTTCTGTTTTGTGGGAAGGGGACAGGGTTGGCAGGGGCAACCACAACCCTGTCTGGTTTGAGGATACATTGATGTGGGGTTGAAATTCTAATTCTGACTGACAAGAAACGGGTCCGGTTGGTCGAACATCTGCCTCTTTGTCTAGGAGGCACAGGACGTGGGACGTGGTCCTCTTGGAGTGAGAAGGCATGAAAGCAGGAATTCCAGGAACTGAAGAGAGATGGAAATGGGGAGGGTTCCTTGCGCCCGGGGAGGGGGTGGGGCCTAAGGAGAGGCAGCCTGGGGGAAGTGTTAGAGAGAGGTTGGCATGGCTTCACTCAGATAGAGTGCAGGTGATTTGGGCATGAAAGCAGCAGTTACTTCCCAGAACAACAGTTATGCATAGAACATTTTGCACATCCTTTTTAGTACATTTAATGAAAGCAAAAGTAGGCATGTATCATCAACACCCAGGAACAAGCCATTTGGTTGTTCCAGAAGGCTCTTATTTTGCTTATCTCCGTCCTTAAATATAGAAATGTTTTTTGGTCAGACTTCAGATAGTACTATAATTACTGTATTGATTGATGAGATGTAATAGGAAAATGTTTAATCGTAATTTTACTTGCAGTTATGTTATAGATACTGCCACATGTTTAAATGGAGATTACAATCCTAGCCAAAAAAATTCCTGTTTCCAATAAATTGCAGTTTTAGTTCATCATTATTTGTTCTAATTGTTAATCTGTTTACATCTTCGTATCTTTTATGTTACACAGATATGTGATTTAAAGAAGTTTTTTAATGGAAAGAAGGAAAAATCATTCACTTTTTTAAAATAATACTTTTAAAAATGAATCAAATTCTGCCTGGAATTAAATATGGACACCCTTAATTAACTTTTGATTAAATGTTGCTACTTGTTTTTTTTACATATAGATCACGCGACAATTTAAAGTTGCATGTGATGAGGTTGTTAAGTATAAAATTTTAGATATTTTTAAAGATTTGACATTTTGGAGCGGCATAGGCTATGACTAATACTTGAATAACAAATTTTCTGATCTTTCAGGATCTACTGTAAGCTGCTGTAATTTAAAATTGTAACGATGCATTAGCTGAAAGTACCTGCTGAGACTCTTCGGAAGGGAAATAGCAATAGCACTTAGACTTATATACCACTTCATAGTGCTTTACAGAAATGTGTGTATAGTGATCACAGGGAAGAATCTGTGTTGCTAACTTCAGTTTTAATAGTATGTGTTTTAACTGAAATTTAATGCTCGCTTATCTGCATTTTCTTTTCCAAAAGCAAATTAACAAGTTCTCCATAGAAGTAGTGTCAAAGCTGTAACACAATTCTTATTCTCCAGATAACGATTCTCGTAACTAGCTAAGTTGATATATTTTAAGTACCTAGTTTAGTTTTAGTTTTATTAAATTTATACCCCGCCCTTCTCCCGGAGGACTCAGGGCGGCTTACAGCCAGCTTAAAAACAATAATACAATATAATACAAAATTTAAAAGTAATTAAAAATAGATATTCAATAGGCCGCTTATACTAAAAATTTTGTTAAAACCAATTTAAAATACCCCTAGGCCAGTCCTGCCCGCT
>NW_015386222.1:580535-627463 GCF_001527695.2 Protobothrops mucrosquamatus | reverse complement strand
TTTAAGTACCTGAAATTTACCAAATTGGCCTAAGTTCAAATTGTCCCTGGGGCCAGATTATGGACTGGATAAGGTGTTGCAGGTTAAAACTGAATCTTGACAAATGAAAGAGTTTGGTGGCTGGGAAAAAGCTCAGCCTTTCAGAAGGGACCCTTTTTTTTTTTTGCTCTAGTTATGATTTATTTATGTCCCTTCCTGGAAAGATCTGATCTAGCTACCAATATCCATGGGTTTGTACCATCTGATTGGACTGTTGTAATCCATTTGGTGAAAGGACGGATGCCCTTGAAAAATGAGCCAAGCTGTCAACTGGATTCAAGTCTGAGCATGTAATGACTAAGCCATGTTGGTCCCCAGTAGGTTTATGCTCAAATGTCATTAAAATCCCTAAATGTTTTAGAATGACTTCCTCTTTAAATAGTTACCTGGGAACTATGTTCCTCTGATAAAAGGCTTTTGAGTATGCCATCTTGGACAGAGAGTTACCGTCAGTTATAAAGGTCATGGACTTTTTGGCGGCGGCTCCAGTGCTATGAAGTTCCCTTCCATAAAAGTGCAGACTGATGCCACTTTAGGACGTTTAGGAAAAATATAAACACTCACTTTTATCTCTTAGACTTTATTGTGTTTATATGTTCCTAGATTTTACAAAAATGACACTCAGTGGTTTACAATGTAAAAATGTGAGATTCCCCTAACTCAATATTAAATACTTGATTCTTGCCGAACCTTTAACCTAGATAAACCCTGTTACTAGCATTTTGAGTTTGTGCACCCTTCTGTGAAATGATGGTTATAGATGATCCTCTCTCCTGCAGAGTTTGACGACCCTTCTGCCATGCTGGTACTGGCAGAAGAAGAACTAGTAGTAATAGACCTGAAGTCTCCTGGCTGGCCATCTATCCAACCTCCGTATCTTGCATCTCTCCACTGCTCGGCCATCACATGTTCTCACCATGTCTCCAACATTCCTCTAAAATTGTGGGAAAGGATCATCAATGCTGGGAACAAGCAGAACGTTCAGTTTTCTAATATGGTATGAATTGCATATCCTAGTGAAATAAGGATGCATTTGAAGTAGATGCAGATTGTGATTGTTTTTCTCCTGGATTTTGAATGACCTCAAATAAGACTTTGGAGGTACAAAGTATTCCTGCTTCTAAGGAAATATAGGAGCAAAGGGGGAAATGGCCGTCTCAGCACCAGTTCCATTTGTTAAGTTGTATGGAACCTACTTGATTGACATCAGGGGACAAATAAGAGTATAAGTTGAATTAGTGATTGTGAATAATCCTGCCATGGTGATAAAGTACTCTTTGCTAGTACTAATATAATGTAGCAGAAGCTTGAATCCAGCACTTACCTGCTATTCGTTAAAGCAGCTGCATTATTTTTCGGGGAGGGGGAGCTTGCTACAGTATTCCTGGAAATAAGGACAATAAGGACGCTTAAATTGGGTCGGAGACAGGTGCTTCATTTGGCCTTCTCCATAGTTTCCCCAAATCAATTCCAAAATATTGCATCGCTCACTAATGAAATTATCAGTGGATAATTTTAGCCACAAAACTGTCCAAGAGTTTGTTGTTATGTGGAAAGCTAGTTTTCCCACTAACTCTAATACAGGTAGTCCTCGACTTATAACCACAACTGAACCCAACATTTTCATTGCTAAACAAGACAGTGGTTAAGTGAATTTTGCCCCATTTTACGACCTTTCTTGCCACAGCTATTGAGTGAATCATTGCAGGTGTTAAGTTAGTCACACGGTTGTTAAGTGAATCTGGCTTCCCCATGGACTTTGCGGGTCACAAGATCGCAAAAGGTGACCACGTGACCCAGGGATACTGCGACCGTCATAAATATGGGTCAGCGGCCGAGTGTCTGAATTTTGATCACGTGACCACGGAGATGCTGCGATGGTTGTAAGTGTGAAAAAAGGTCATAAGTCACTTTTTTCAATGCCGTTGTAACTTCAAATGGTCACTAGATGGTTTGTGAGTTGAGACTATCTGTAGTGATTCCTTTGCTTTTTTGTATGCCACTCTTGTATGTCATGCAGTGAAGCTTAATCTTCCTCTTTAGCTAAAAGTAACCGTATCCTGTAATTATAGTAAATCTTGCCCAATTGTATAGTTACCTGCTTATAGGATTTTTAAAATTTCAGGTTAAATTTCTATTATTCTCAAGCAAATCAGGGTCAGATTTCATTAGCACTCAAGAGTGTGAAAGTTAAGATTTGCTGCCAGCCTGGAAGATGCATAATGGGTTGCATGAACCAGCCCTACCTGCTGTTACTGATCTCTGTCATATCCACGTTCCTCAGTCCTGTATAACAGCAACCCTGTTATAAAGATATTTGCATAGCATAGAAGAAGGGAGACTCTGAACATGTATTGATGGGATTTGTGTTCAGCCCCAGTCCATCCTCACATGGAAAAATTGTACATGAGTGCACGCAGTCATACATGCATGGAGTCATTTCAGATAAACAAGTGGTTGATGGCTTTTAATTGCTTTCTGCTACCAAGTCTTTTATTCTGTAAATACATCGCTGCCCATAAACATTTGTGAACTCTCCTCCCACAATTTCTCTCTTCCCTTTTCCCAGCCCTGGCCAATTAATGGGGGTATCAGCAAGGCTCCAGATCCTCCCCAGCGGGATTTACTGCTCACTGGGTAGGTATAAGCATGCAAATTCACTCTTGGCTTTTTTTACTCCTGTAGAAACAGTAATTCGTCACTGCCTCATTCCTTTCTGCTTAGTCTGTAACAAGCAGTCAATAGAAAACGAGGGCCATAACCTTTGCAGCAGTAAATGAGATGCCAATCGTTTTGGAAATGACCATTTAGTATTACAGGCTTTAAACTGACTTTCTGAACACTCCATTTTTAAAACAACCTTTTAACATATAAGTAAACAAGTGAGCTAGGATGCTACAGGTGATCTAATCCTGCATGCTCTGCACATTAAGTAGCCTCATATGGCTGCTTTTTCTATCTGGAATTTTCAAAAGAGAAAAAATGTTCTAAAAAGATTTTCAGGATTCTTGTGTAAATTCCTGGTAAGATTGTACTTAAAGATCCAGACACTTTGCCAGTTAAGTTAAAGAGAGATATTTGCATGCAAGAGTTGACATATGGTAGTCCTGAAATCCAAATGGTACTGGTGCTCTGGAATAATTACGGCTGCTGTTTCTGGAATATGATACTTCTTCGCCAAACCTCACTTAACCAATTAGGATACAAATCCATTTCTGATGTACTGCTGTAAGCAGTAAAATGGGAACAGATCAGTCCTTATCCCACAAATATATATATATATATATATATATATATATATATATATATATATATATATATATATATATATATATATATATATATATATATATATATATATATATATATATATATATACACACACACACACACACACACACACACACACACACACACACATGGAGTATGCATTTCTGTGTATACATACACATGTGTAATACCAACATGTTAACCACATTCATTTTTTAAAAAATAGCTGTGGTTTACATAGGTTTCCTATACCTATCCTGCATAAATCTGGAGGGTAACAAAGAGTTCAAGAATTTTGTAGCCGTAATTTAAGAAATGAAAATGGAGGAGGAGTAGAACTGGAGAGAGGAGGACTGATAACTCCAGGTACCAATTATTTAAGAGCTGTGTAATGATTAGACAAGAGTAGTAACCATGGTGGGGAAGGATAGCCCGAGACTGGTAAGCCAAAAGTGGACTGATAAAACATTCGATTGTTTAGGTCAATTTATTCCTTTTATATTTGATTTACTAAGTTGAGCAATGAAAGAGAAGCTACTTTAGAACGTTCATTGGAAAGAAAAGCCCCTTTCCAGGTAAATATTCCTTAATAAATTTGAGAACTAGTGGAAACAAATATGGATAGAACATAGCTACCCTACTTTTTAGTGTTGTTTAGTGAACTAACGAGGAGCCGGCAAGCATCCTCAAAAGACTTGCTGCTAGGCACCTCCAGTCTGATGTGACCAAGATGTGACCAAGGCAGATCTTCTTTTTGCACTAGACAATGGAAAGATCAGCTCTGTATAGGTTTAGGCCAGTGATGGCGAACCTTTTAGAGACCGAGTGCCCAAACTGCAACCCAAAGCCCACTTATGCATCGTCGAATGCCGGGTGGGTGTGGCCCATTGGGTGGGCGTGGCTGCAGTGGTAATGACAGACTGGGTGGGACTAAAAAGTTCAATCAATCAATTCCAACTTTCCAAGATCTTTTTTTTTTCTGCAAGAAGTTGAAATTGACTGATTGATTGAACCTTTTTTTTTTTTTGCACATGGCGGCGGAGGCCTAAAGCGAAATTTTTTTTATAAAACCCAGCTGAAGGCCTAGGACTGGGGCAACGGCACGCATGCCCACAGAGAGGGCTCTGAGTGCCGCCTCTGGCACCCGTGCCATAGGTTCGCCACCACTGGTTTAGGCTGTACACACACACACACACACACACACACATATAGGCTCAGTGTGCACTTGATGACATTCTTCCCCAGTCTGATGACCTCCAAGTGGTCTTGACCTGCAATGACACAGATGTCTAGTTAAGCATGCTGACTAGAGATTATGGAACTGAAGTCTAAATTGTCTGGAGACACCAGGTAGGGAAAGGTTGCCCTACAAAAGTTTGCCAGAACTGCTTCGAGGTGCACGCAGCGAGATCAGCGTGAAAAGGGTATTTTGCATAATTAAAGTTTTGTAAGCCTACACAAATAGCAAGAGGAAATTCAGCTTATTATTTTTTTTTCATTAATACTTAGTATGCATTGACTAAAATGCTTCCACCAGGCTAGCCTCGATTAAGGAGCAGCCAGTCATCCAGCATCTCTCTTGCTTAGAAATCAGGGAGTGATTCTGGTATAACCTGCCTTTCTGCTTTGGGCTCAGGCACGAGGATGGCACAGTGCGCTTCTGGAATGCATCTGGTGTGTGTCTGAACCTCCTGTATAAACTGACCACAGTGAAGGTGTTTCTCACTGATGCAGATCTCAATGACAATATGAACCAGCTGGGAGAGGATGAATGGCCTCCACTGCGCAAGGTAAGCAGCCGTAACCTCCTGAAGCCAAAGCTTGCTCCCTATTTATCTACTTTCAAAGAAGTGCTCTCTTTGCAACTATAGGATATATTTTTGTGCTCAAGTGGCATTTGTTGCTTCTTTCTCTGCTACATTAGGTTGGCTCCTTTGACCCTTATAGCGATGACCCCAGACTTGGGATCCAGAAGATCTTCTTATGCAAATACAGTGGCTATTTAGCTGTAGCAGGGACAGCAGGACAGGTACTAATAGGATTAATGTATCAAATGGATTTGGATGGGCTATTGTAACTTAGAGACCCGGGCTTTCACACTGCGATACAATTATCCTTAATTAGACCGAGCTGTTAGATTGTCTCTATTATCCTAACAATTTCAGGATTGTGGAAACTGGATGCAATCAATTCCTGCTCAGATACTGTGTCCTTTTTGTGTTGGTTCTGGCTGAAAAGTGGGTTCTCGGACAATGGTCTCTTCACGCGTGTTACCCCTTTATTAAAGGTATGAGATCGTTCGGTTTAGAAGAATCGTCAGGAAGACGTACGTTACGTGTTAAAAACGGTAAATGAGTTGTACACCACAGGGGATTATGTCGATGTTAATGTTCATTAGGAGTGAATTACTGGGGTTGTCTCTGGTCTTATAGGTAATGATTTGTTTCGTCAATAATCTACTTTATTTACATGACCGGATTGCTTAGCAACAGCAGTTTTGGTAGTCCTGGCTGCAGTTCATTAGGCTAGGACTATGCCATTGTTAGGTCAGGAACTCACACTTCTCCTGTCCTGCCATGCTCATATCCTGTTCAGCTCCCCCCCACCTGTCTCCCCCACTTCTCTGCCTTTTTGACCGCTCTGCACTCCATTGCTCCTCCCTCTGTAACCTCCAGTACCTGCTGACCATCACTAAAGCCGAAATAACGAAATAAATAACAAGTATACAGTCAGAATAAAAACATGAAACATGATGGTGAATCCAACTAGCAACACATATATCATACACTCTCAGCAAGAGGCTCCATCCAGACTAGCCCAAAATGTGGGGAAAGACTCAAGCCCAGAACACAATCAGGATGAGAAATTTCAGGGGAACCTCCTTCCGGAGGGCAAGCACCATGAGAGTGGAGGCACACTTCCACGATGCCAATAGATGGCATTTTTGAATCAGATAAATCCAAAGGAGGTCAACTAGGACAGACAACATAGGAGATGGCAAGTAAAATATCAAGTAACCAGTAGATGGTCTTTTTTTGAAAGAAATCCAGAATGCATCAACTAGGCTCTATCATGTAGGGCTTTATAGATTATAACCAACATGTTGAGTTGCACCAGGAAGCTAACCAGCAACCAGTGCAGCTTGCAAAGTTAACCAGCCCAGTGCAGACATACAGTTAGATGTACTTGGTGTGTAAATGATGTGTCATCTACTATATATTTGAGCAGGGAAGGCCAGTTATTACAAATAAATCACATATGCATCTATTTTGTTCTGAAGTGCATTCCCGTAGATACAAATTTGCTTTTAATGTCTCTGTTGGATTTTCATTGAAATATATTACATCAATTAGATTCCTGCTGGAAGGATTTTAAAAACTGATAGCAGTAGCAATAGCACTTAGACTTATACACCGCTTCATAGTGCTTTACAGCCCTCTCTAAGAGGTTTACAGAGTCAGCATATTGCCCCCAACAATTTGGGTCCTCAGTTTACCGACCTCAGAAGGCGAGACAGCTGAGTCAACCTTGAGCCAATGAGACTTGAACTGCAGGCAACTGGCAGTCAGCAGAAGTAGCCTGCAATACTGCATTCTAACCACTGTGCCACCATGGCTCTAGAGCAGTGTTTCTCAACCTTGACAATTTTAAGGCATGTGGACTTCAACTCCCAGAATTCCACAGCCAGCAATGCTGGCTGTGGAATTCTGGGAGTTGAAGTTCACATGCCTTAAAATTGTCAAGGTTGAGAAACACTGCTCTAGAGTTATTTAGGCATTGACTGCAAGAAGCATTTGTACTGATTTGCCAAATGGTGTTTTTTTGATGGTTAGCCCTTGGCCCAGTCTCCATAAACATGAAGGTAGCAGCTTGTCATGCTCAAGTAATTTTACAAATGATTGTTCTTTTACTGTTTTTTAAAGGCTGTCATAAAATGAATATCAGCAAGCAGCTGGAGTGGCACTTTCTATACATGTAAAAATCTCCTGTTGCAGTGCTGGACAAAATCTTAGACATCTTACACAGAGCTCCCAAAGCATAATTTTCCAAATGTTTAGCTGTTTTTCTTGTTCTTATTGGTCATAGTATTGTAAGCGTTCCCCTAAAAGCTGCATGTGCATAAACAAGATGTTAACAGCTTCTTTACTACCAGAAAAGACTTACATCTTGCTTCTATTCTATTTGGACTCTTTGGGTGTTAAAGCAACATCCTTTTGTTGGATTATGTCCCAAAATAAATGTGATGGTTGGAATTCCCTGCCCCTACGGAGGAAAATGAAAACAAAACAGTCTGAAAAATAAATGAAATGGTGAATTGTTTTGCGCTGGGAAAAGCTCAAAGGAGGAAGTATATATAATGTGGGATTTGCAGTATCGAGATTTCACAGGGCAGCTCTGAATGAAATCTATCTCCGTCTGAAGGTCCTTGTCATGGAACTGAACGATGAAGAAGCAGAACAAGGGATTGATCACGCAGAAGCAGACTTTCTCCAGGACCAGGAAGGCTACAAGTGGAAGGGTCACGAACGCCTGAAAACTAGGGACGGGCCTGTCCGGTTTGAGCCAGGCTTTCAGCCATTTGTCCTGGTCCAATGTCAGCCTCCAGCAGTCGTCACATCACTGGCCCTTCATTCAGAATGGAAACTTGTGGCCTTCGGTACAAGCCATGGGTTTGGGCTGTTTGATCATCAGCAGAAGCGGCTGGTTTTTGTGAAGTAAGTTGCTTTCTGGGGAAGAAGATATTTAAGAGAGGGCTTATGTGACATGCTTGGTATATAGCTTCTAAAGCTTTTCTGGAGCATTGTTATGTTTTCAGTTCTGGTTTTACTATCTTTTTTTTTTTTTTTTTTTACATAATGAGCTGGAGGTTTTGCAATGAAATCTAACCCAGGCAGGGAATGGTTTGGTCACCGAGTCCCAGTTTTTTACATTCCTGGAGCTCTTTTGAGCTGCACTACCATATAGCAGCAGTATGGCTGCTTTTAATTTGGAGGTGAGAAGTAAGACTTAGAAGTTTAACCTAACTGTGAAAACGAAAAGCCCACCCCACAAAACCTACTTATAATCCTGTTGCTATCATAAATGGGCACTATGCAGCCTTGCCTGGTTAGCATTGCTCTACCTGCTTCAATCTTAGCTTCCCCAAACTGTTAAATGGGACTATAGGTTAGTCCTCGACTTACAACAGTTCATTTAGTGACCGTTCAAAGTTACAATGGCACTGAAAACAGTAACTTATGACCATTTTTCACAAAGTCGTGTGATCCCCTTTTGCAAGCCTTCTGATAAGCAAAGTCAATGGGGAAACCAGATTCACTTAACAACCATGTTACTATTTAAACAACTGCAGTGATTCGTTTAACAAATGGGGCAAGAAAAATTATAAAATGGGGCAAAACTCACTTAACAAATCGCTCCCTTAGCAACATACATTTTGGGCTCAGTTGTGGTCGTAAGCTGAGGACTAACTGTACTAGCCATCAAAACATTGCTCACTCCTGATTTAGGTAAATCATTATCCTCCTTGTTGTCCATTCAATTAGTTGTAATTTGGACCCGGCACCTGAAGAATAATAGGAAAAGTATCAAAGAGTACATCTGTATAGTTAGATGGAATTCTCTGGGCAAGCTATTGAGAAGAATCCTGTTCCCCTAAATCCTACAAACAAGCTCCAAATAGTTCAGATGCAACATAGATACAAAATGTACCACATGGGTCCCAGTCCTGACTAAGGGAGAAGAGGGTTAATACCATTCTAGAACACTTCTAGAATAGGTGGAAACTCTGCTGCTTCTAGCAGTTTCTCTGGCAAAACAAAAGCAGAGCCCTCCTGTCTATCAGAGATTGCTAGGTGGGGAGGTGTTGAGAGGAGGATTCTTTATGAATTTAAGACTGGTGTTCCATTGGAAGGATAAGATAATTTATCTGAAGTTACTATAAATCAATCAGTCAGAATAGAGCTGGAAGTGACCTTGGAGATTCCACTGGCTAATTGTCCTCACTGTCTGTTAGGAAGTTTCTCCTTAATTCCAGGTTGCTTCTCTTCTTGATTAGTTTTCATCCATATTAATCAGCTATATAATTTTAAAACACCAGGTCAGTTTGGCATGGAAACTAATCAGTTGTGTTGATTGAGAGAAGGGCTTCCAATATTTTTCCAGCATGTTGGTTGTAAAGAATAGCCAATCTTGGCATAGAGAAGTATATCAAGTGCACAGTTTAGAATTTTGAATGAAAAAAAAAATGTCCCAATGCCCTGATATTAGAGCACATGCTACTGGCTTCGTTCTAGGTGCACCCTCCATCCTAATGATCACCTGGCCTTAGAAGGCCCGCTTTCCAGGGTGAAGTCCTTAAAGAAGTCTCTCCGCCAGTCCTTCCGCAGGATACGAAGGAGCAGAGTGTCAAATCAGAAGCGGCCAACGGCCCAGGTGAGACAATGCATCACATAGTTGTAACCCTTTGGCTTCACATCGTTGTAACCCCTTTTTTAAATGACAGGCCAATGGTGAATCTTGATATTGCCTTCCCCTGGCCCTGACATGGAAGAAGACATTGTAAGGAGAAAAGAATGAGATTCAAACGGGAATGTTGCTTCTGAGTGAAGTTGAATTGGGTTCTTGGATTAGTAGAAAGGAAAAATTCTTTCTTTCCCTTTTGCCATTTCAAGAAATACATGCACTCAGAAGATAGTCCATTCAGAAGTCTTCAATTTATTTACAACAGGGATCTTGATGCCTGGATTATTATCCAGCAGTCTGGTTTCATTTTATAAGACCCAATTGACTCTTTTACATAAGGACTCTATGTGTTCTCAACTATTAGATTAGTAAAAGTGGAGTAGCAGCATCATAATCTGAACAGTTTTCCTTGTTTGACAGCTGCAAAGGGTGATATTCAATGGTTACTTGTTTTTTCCCCCCTATTTGACAATGCAGGAGGGAATTTCCAGGCATCACCGCGATGCATTACAAGAAATTGAATTAGCTCCAGTCCAACGAAAGATTGAAGCACGATCAGCAGAGGACTCTTTCACGGGCTTCGTGCGCACCTTATATTTTGCTGACACCTTCCTAAGAGACAGTAAGTAAGAAAGACTTCCCCTTTGAAGACTTGCCATGTGTCTCTGCTCAGAGAACAAATAATGGTTAGTAGAGAGCATTAATCACTTCCTGGTCATCATTGGTTAAAATCTAACTCTTCACCAATGCCTGCAAAACACACATGAATGCATGGGTCACTTGAGTCTTTATAACTGGTCACTACAATTGGCTGGAAACAATTACGGTTTTCTGACATTAATGAAATATGCTCTCCTCTAGATAAAGGTTTTAGAAAGTGAGTCTTCCAAGTATTTCAACATGTTTGTTAGTTTTGGATCAGGAAATATTGGTTAAAAGGAAAAGAATACTCCACACTCCTTTAATGAATCTAAACAGCAACATGTACACATTCATCCATGCACATACATCTGTACACTAAATATAAAATCACCTGGAGTAGGCACACTGTTTAGTGTTTGCCATTTATTCAAGATGCAGAATTTCTAGAGCAATTTTTTAGAAGCTGAATAATAAATCGTTAAGAAAAGTAATATTTGCTTTGATGAGGAAGGCATTTGTGGCCGTCAAGTTTTGGGCTGTTTAATTCAGTGAAAAAAATGGCATGTTTGTATATACTTTTACAAGCAACATGGAATGTGAAAAAAGGGCTACATGATGGCTTTCTCCATAGCAACCTACTATATAAAAGAAAATGCTACCTCTTGGATTCAGAGGCTGCATGAATTAGAGTTGTTGGACAACAGATGTTAAAAGAAAGAAATACTGGATTAAGCACATTTTTATCTGATTCATTAGGGCTGTTTGGATGTACAGATTCTGGTCCAGGCTCATAATTGTCTCCATTTTTTCAGTTCTCTTCACATTATCACCAATGCTAGGAATGTAAAGATTTTTTAAGAAAGCATTTAGACCACATTATTCATTGTGTCTTTGAGCTGGACTGGACTAGACATTGGAGATCTGAGCCCAGTGTGAACAAAAAAAACCACCATTGTTTTTCATCACTTGCTACGCATGAGAATTTCACTTTTGAGTTCTGTTACTCCTTTTCAGGTTCTCGGCACAGTCCTTCTTTGTGGGCAGGTACCAATGGGGGCACAGTGTACGCTTTCTGCTTGCGCATTCCTCCAGCAGAGAGAAGAACGGATGAGCCTGTGAGAGCTGAGCAGGGTGAGTGAGACACATTGATGAACTGCATTTAGGGTTGACGGATGTGATGATCTTATCCATTCTACCGTAAAGAGCTAACGCATGACATTGGCCTTGAGGGTGATGAGCTCATAGTGTAACAGAAAATCAGAAAACTACTTTGGTGGGTATTTTACCAGCCCTTAGATATTTGGTGAATGGATGTGCAGTCTCTGATGATTTGTGTAGTATTTACCCTGTTTCCCCAAAAGTAAGGCCTACCTTGAAAATAAGCCCTAGCTTGATTTTTGGGGGTGGGCCTAATATAAGCCCTACCCCCAAAATAATCCCTAGTTTGGGGGGTGAGGCACACACCTAAAAATCAAGCTGGGGTGGGGATGTGAAGCTGCCCCACACGCCTATCACCCACTCATCTTGCAGCCGGGCCTCTCCTCGCTAGCCCACTTCTTCTGTGGCGTTTTCTGCAGCCAGGCCTGCATTTCTCAGTCACAGGTCTTTCCGGAAGGCCACTACAGCCGAGAACTGAGCTAAGGATTGAATCCATAGCTCGGTACTCGACTGCACAGGCCTTCCAGAAAGGCCTGACTGCAAAATGCAGGCTGGAATGCAGCTGCCGAATGAAGCTGTTCCTTTGGTCAGAAGAAGTGGGCCGGCTGAGCGGGGCTGTCGGTGCCAGAGTTGAGTATAAAATCCCACTCAGGTGGCACTGATGATGTTACCTAGTTTGGGTAATGAAACATCTGCAAAAAAACGAGCTCAGAGAGCAACAAGAGCTCCTCATTAGCCCTGATATTATCAAACTTCTTCTTTTCAACCATAATCATATCTGATGTGTTGTGAGCCAAGACTTTTATTAGTCTGTATTCGAAAATCCCACTTTTTTAACCTATTCATTTTCAACTACTTTTTCAGCTCTATTTTCCCACCAATTTTTCATTAATGATACATCATATTTTTACAGGTGTTCAGTAAGTCATTTTGACATAACATTTTGGTGTTATGACTTTGTTTGTAATCAGTTTGTGCAATCTTAATTGCATAAGCTGAGTATATAATATATTTCTTGATGATGATGATGATGATGATGATGATGATGATGAAGATGATTTTCAGAGAAAATTATCCAGTAGTTCCCCTTTGAACATTATATGCTATTTATCAGTGCTAAACAATTGTCCAAGCTTTAAGGTTTTGCCCATTTATCAATTTTTAATTCTTGCATTTTTATTACAATTATCTTATCTTTCTAATATGGAGCTCAGAGCAGTATATATTTGTCTACTCCTATTTCTTATTTTTGCAATTGCCTGTGAGGGAAGTATGATTGTGAGAAAGTAACTAGACAAGGAAATTAGAAATTTGAAACCCAGGTCTTTCCATTCATAATCTAAAGCCACACTGGCTCTTCTTGAATTTCATCTGAGTCATGATGAAATCATTAAGGTAGTAACAATGCATGCAAAACAAGGGAGCTGTGTTCTACCAGGAAATTAATCAGCTTAGCTAAAGAATGACTTTTTCCCCTAATATAAAACCTGACAACTACAGGTTTAATAAGCCATGAGCTAAACCAATTATAAAAAGCTAAAGCTACGTAAAAAGCAGCTTAGAAAACAGCATAATAGACTAGGTGGTAGTAATAATAACAATGTAAATACCATAAAAATAACATAATAAAGGAAAATCAAAAGAAACACAAACAAAAAAACAGATCCCAAAGCAAAGCAGCTTTTTCACCGATGTCTTGGATCTAGACCTCACCTTATTGCTGTGTGTATTTTCTCTTCTCGTTTCTTTAGCCAAAGAGATCCAGCTAATGCATAGAGCTCCAGTTATTGGCATTATTATTCTGGATGGCCAAAGTACTCCTCTTCCTGAACCACTTGAAGTAGCACATGATCTCTCCAAAAGTCCCAACATGCAAGGTTGTCATCAGCTTCTTGTAGTGTCTGAAGAACAACTTAAGGTAACCGGGTTCCCTGTATGTATGGTTTTGTACATGTGTGATTGTCTTGTTTTTTGGAATACAGCGTTCAGAGAATGTCTGGAAGTATGGACTTACTTCCTTGTCCCTTCCTTGCTTTCAAGAGACATTCAGTGACATGTATTACTAAACAAGGCTGCCCAGAGTTGAACAATCAGCCTGTAAGTTAGGAAGGTTGATTTGCACTTGGCAGAAATTCCCAATTTTATCTTGTTCGCTCGTCACGCATTCTCCACATGTGTGACTTCTACACAGGTGGAAGAATAGTTGAGTCATCATTATC
The DNA here is from genome assembly GCF_001527695.2 of Protobothrops mucrosquamatus. NCBI lineage: Eukaryota > Metazoa > Chordata > Lepidosauria > Squamata > Viperidae > Protobothrops > Protobothrops mucrosquamatus. Next base: position 613,673 of record NW_015386222.1, on the reverse strand, counting down.
TTCATTCCACCATCACCCAAAAGAATTTTAGAGAATGGATGGAAAATCGGGACCCTAAATTGAGCAGCGTCTCCATTAATATAGGAAGACCTGTGCTGGGGGTAATTTCCTTCTTCGGGAAGTTGAAGAGAACAATTATTTGAAAAGACAGGAATGCAAACAGAGCTAGTGGACTCCCCCAACTACAGAATACCTGAACCATTGTTTCATCGTTACTAGCTCTTCACTTGGCAACTTTCCCCAGTTTATATTTGATTTGATGGCTCCCTTAAAAAGAACCCCGTAGGGCGTAGGCTCAAATTGAAGGCTGTATTCTGGGGCCCTGCCAATAACAAGGTATACCCCATTTTCTGATTTTGTACGTAGAAAGATATTTGCAAGTAGTGAGAGTCAAATCCTGGCCCTGTAGAAAATTCATAAATTGCTTTCTGTAGCTTGAGGCAGCAAATCATAGCTTTTCTCACTTTGTTAAAAAAAACCAAAACAGGCTCATTTGCTAGTGAAGGAGGGAAATACTGCACTTTTCTCATTACAGGCTGACTAGTGGAGGCTTTGATGTAACTCTTCCACTAAGGAAGGAAATGATAGAATTTGTTCACGTTGGCAGGTTTTCACATTGCCCAAAGTGGTCTCCAAATTGAAGCTGAAACTCACAGCTCTGGAAGGCTCCAGGGTGCGGAAGATGGCTGTTGCCAACTTCATCAGCGCTAAGACTGAGCATAGTGAGAATGACTTGGCTGTTCTGACAAACCAGGGAGACATCCAGATTATCTCTCTGCCTTCGCTTAAAATCCAAGCTCGTTATCCCTGTATTCGCAAGGAGGATGTGAGTGGCATTGCTTCCTGTGTGTTCACCCGATATGGACAAGGTAATATGAGGATCATCCGTGAGTTACCACACTTTGGTGTGCTAGGCCTTTGAAACCTTTGAACCGATGCCTCAAGTTGAGGAGCGCAGAGATGTTTAGTCTTTGCACTTATAATACTTGGAAGGCTAAGGAAGAAGACTGGGTTGGGGGAAAGGGGGAAGAATCGTCTCCTTTTGCACTGAAACCTAAATTTAAATTGGTCTATTAACAAAGTGCTCTCTACTTTAATATTTGCACAAAAGTATTCTTTATGAGGTAACAACCCAAGGAATCAATATCCATATCCTAGTTGCAAATTTTTCATCCTTAGGACTTTTTTTTAACATACTCATTCAAAAAAGGTTAGATACTTCATTGGGATCTTCAGTAATAAAAATCAATCGAATTAGTTCAGATGTGACACTGGACGTTGATCATGTAGTCTGCTCCGTATATTCTGAATTTAAGTCTCAGGTGCACTTATTTCCAAATAGGTGTATATTCATAGCTTCCATGTATGTTAATCTGCTTAGAAGGGAGAATGTGCATATGTAGGACTTTAGGAAATAAGATCCCTTGCGTAATATCTGTCCCTCCTCAACTGGCCATTTCTCCATCATTCCCCGCAGGGTTCTATCTCATTTCCCCATCAGAATTTGAAAGATTTTCCCTTTCGCCAAAGTGGCTGGTTGAACCTCGATGTCTCATGAATGCATTGGAAAACAGAGAAAACTGCCATGGGCACAGCACATCTGGCACAGAAAAGACTTCAAAGAAATCGAAGTATGTCTGTCAGAGTCCGTTTTGTAACACAAAGTGTAACTTATTTGACAGTATGGATGGTATTTTAATAGCCTTCAGTTGTTGTTGAAGAACTCAAATCCCTAGGGAGTCTGGCCAATGGTGAACAATACTGGGATAATATTGCCCATGCATTCGTGTTGCTATAATTTTTAGAATGTATAATTCACAAGACTATGGGAAGACCTATGTCCAAAAGAGATCCATGTCTGATGTGATACAGATTTGAATAGATGTTCTTTACTCTGTATATGTTCTTTACTCTGTATATGAGCATAACCTGTCAGTGCGTCTGCTTGTCCCCTGATGTCCAATCAATTGATTTATAGGGTTTACCAGTACAAGCAGTCCTCGAGTTATGACAGCAATTGGGACTGGAATTTCCATTGCTAAGCAATGAGGTCATAAAGTGAGGCACTATATGATCATATCACTTAGCGATAGCAATCCCTGCAGTCCCTATGGCATCAAGCAAGGATTGAGGGTCATTAATTGAGCACCCCCTCACAAGGAGTGTGGGTAGCTGGCAAGACATGCCATAACCCCAGAGGAGCTTGGGGAGGGTGTTTGGATGGGTGGTGGTGGAGAATTTACCCAAGCAATTTCAGTCCTTCCTGTCAGGGAAGGCTTTGCTTGTGGGAAGCCGGCAGGGAAGGTTCCAAATCATGATTAACATGACTCCAGGATGCTGCAACCCCCGTAAGTGTGAACCAGTTGCAAAGCACCCAGATTGATCATGTAACAGCAGGGGAATGTTCTAGGTCTTCTCTTTGTAAATGTTGCAAGTTGTGACTTAAATAAAACATGGCTTGCTGTAATGCTAGGACTAAAGAGTACTGCTTGATATATCATGCTCTAAGCCAGAATTATTGAACTGTTTGTCTCACTGGCTCTTTTCCTTTTTTGAAGCAATATTAGGGAACCAAGACAAACCTCCGGTGAACCTGTTGGTGATGGTAAGTAAACTATGGTGCTTAGAACTCAGTTGCTTTTGTGTCTATCATAGAAAACGACGGGATCGTTTTTGTATCCCATAGTATGGATTGTATTGGCAATCCATACACAACTGGGTACTACACTTGCAAAAAGAATTAGCCAAAATATTTATAAAACAGTTTGGAAAACTTCATGAAAATCCCCTCCCCCACACAAGAAAGAGCTGAAACAGCAAGGAAGAAAACAGTTTATCACAATTTATCCGAAACTTCTCCCATCTGCGTGCCTAGACACACACACCTACCACCCCACACACCCTTACATACACATGCCTTCTTAACTAAGAGTTAATTTTTGGTTATTTAAATAAAACTCTACAACTATCTGGGGAATTCTTAAAGTTGTCAGATTTGAGTTGTCATATTTTAAAGTTATCACCGCTCTAGGGGCATTTAAATAAATCCCAAAACCTAGCATCTTTTGGTCTGGAAATAAATGGGGCAATAGATATTTTTTTTACTCCTTCTCATTCCTATGACCAATTCATCAGTAGGTTCAAGCAGTTGATTTACCTTATTTTTATTACAGCCAAATGCTGTTTTGTTTAACTCTTGTAAGAATAAACGGAGCCATTAAAGCATAACTACTAATACTACTACTAATATAACTGTTATTAATAGTTAATTAACAGTTAATTAACAGGTGCTAATGTCCATATCCATGCATGGTTTTGAATTTCAAAACTGGATTTTTGAATGCAGAAGCAAGTCATGGCCTAAGTCCGTGTTGCTGAACCTATGGCACGCGTGCCACAGGTGGCACGCAGAGCCCTCCCTGTGGGCACGCGCAACATTGCCCCAGTCCTAGGCCTTCAGCTGGGTTTTATAAAACCTTTTCGTTATAGGCCTCCGCTGCTGTGTGCAAAAAAAAAAAAAAGGTTGAACCAATCAGCCAATTTCAACTTCTCGTGGGAAAAAAAAAATCTCGCAAAGTTGGAATTGATTGATTGAACTTTTTAGTCCCACCCAGTCTGCCATTACCACCGCAGCCACGCCCAGCCAATGGACCACGCCCACCCAGCACCCGACGATACATAAGTGGGTTTTGGGTTGCAGTTTGGGCACTCGGTCTCTAAAAGGTTCGCCATCACTGCCCTAAGTTATTCAGTGGATTTAAGGATCTGTCAGCCATTTTAATAACTTTTAAAACATTTGTTTTTTCTTTCTCTGTTGTTGATGCATTTACACTCAAAGTCCAAAGAATTACTTGCTTTAATATTAATATGATTATTTTTTTTTAGAAAGAATGACTGGTAGGCTGATGGAACACGCCCTCCTCAATGATGAGAGTAAGAAAAAGGCTTGTGAAATGGAGTTTTGGTGGGAATTATCCTGAATGCTTTTACTAATGCAGTTTCAACTACTAGTTTTTTCACCCAAAGACATATAACTTCAATAGATTTCTTTTTGACTTGTATGTTTTAAGTGTTTAATAGATCAGACTTAATACAGGCAGTCCTCGACTTACGACAGTAATTGAGCCCAAAATTTCTGTTGTTAAGTGAGATATTTGTTAAGGGAGTTTTGTCCCATTTACGACCTTTCTTGCCACAGTTGTTAAGTGAATCACTGCAGTTGATAAGTTAATCACCTGGTTGTTAAGTGAATCTGGTTTCTCCATTGACTTTTGCTTGTGCAAAAGTCAATGTGATCAATGTGATCCAAGGTCATGTGATCAATGGTGATCACATGACCTTGGAACACAGCAGCGGTCATAAATATGAACCAGTTGCCAAGCATCTGAATTTTGATCATATGATCATGGGGCTACTACAGAAGTCTTAAGTGTTAAAAATGTTCATAGGTCACTTTTTTCGGTGCCATTGTAACTTTGAACAGTCACTAAATGAACCGTTGTAAATCAAGGACTACTTGTAATATGTCTGAGAGGACTAACAGGCATTATATTATTATAATTATAATATAATAATAATAATAATAATAATAATAATAATAATAATAATAATAATAATAATAATAATAATAATAATAATAATAATAATAATAATAAAGTTGGAAGGGACCTTGGAGGTCTTCTAGTCCAACCCCCTGCTCAGGCAGGAAACCCTATACTATTTCGGACAAATGGCTGTCCAGTCTCTTCTTAAAAACTTCCAGTGTTGGAGCATCCACCGCTTCTGGAGGCAGGTTGTTCCACTGGTTAATTGTTCTAACTGTCAGGAAGTTTCTCCTTAGTTCTAGGTTGCTTCTCTCCTTGATTAGTTTCCATCCGTTGCTTCTTGTCCTGCCTTCAGGCGCTTTGGAGAATAGCTTGACTCCCTCTTCTTTGTGGCAGCCCCTGAGATATTGGAACACTGCTATCATGTCCCCCCCTCGTCCTTCTCTTCATTAAACTACTAGACATACCCAATTCCAGCAACTGTTCCTTATATGTTTTAGCCTCCAATCCCCTAATTATCTTTGTTGCTCTTCTCTGGCCTTTTATGTGTGGTGTGTACTTGCATCACATAGTTTCTAGCTGTCATTCATAATTCAATTGCTAATATATATGCTTAAAAACCACATTTACTCTATTTCTGTTCTGGGCACAATGGTCAATACCACATCTGTGAAATGGATAATGATAACCTGCCTAACAAAACAGTTTGAGAGAGGTCTCAGTGTACAGAGCATTCTGCAGCTCCAGAATGTTATAAGTAGATATTTCTATATTTCTTCCAGGCTATGATGATATAGGCACCTATATTTCTCACGACTCATTTTTTTCCTCTCCTTTCAGATGTTCTGAAGGAAATCCAAAGCACTCTGGAAGGTGGGAGAGGGTGAGTATGATACGCCCATATTTGTGATGACCATTAAGGAATTAATTTGGTAGATCACGAGTTCAGATATAGTAATGGAAAGGGGATAGCACAGGAGAGATCTATAATATTTTTTGGTATTTTTGGAGATAAAACATTCTGAAGGAAGAGGGATGTTACCATTCGGATTCTAATTACACAGCCTTTAGCCAATTTGGATGTGATGCATGTATTTTTGGTTTTATGAAGAGCTTTTAAGTGGTAATAAGTCATTTTTTAAGACTTATAAACTAAATCTTCCTTTTGATAGCTAGAGTATGAAATTGAATTGTTTCGTTTTTGAGGAGAGTGTCTTTCTTAAATAGTAAATAAATTTGCTTAGAAATGGGAAGTTGCATGTGTGTATGATATATCCATATTGTGTGTGTATCCAATTAGAACAAAAATTGAAAGTTGATTGGTATTGTATGAATTTGGTTTTTTAATTTTCCAATGAATTCAATTTGTAACATTGGAGAGAGAATTCTTTTTAGAAAGACAGCTGCATTTTGTCCCAAAGGTGCCTTTCCAAAAGGCAACTGGACTTTCTGGGTTTTTCTCTTTGAAAATGTTTTGCTTCTTGGATAAGAGATAATCACCGGTGATCTGGATGATTGAGAGTCTCCATAGACACAGCTGCTTTTTCTGACTCAAAGATCCATGAAATGCTGTTGCAATGTATTACTTGCATGTATGTTTGCTTGGAAAGAAACTGCCACTATATACTGAATATAAAAATGATATGACGTAAACTGGCTGTCTCATAATCTCCTGTTTTTCATTTTTTGTTGTTTTTGGGTTTTTTTTTTTTTTTTGGTAGGAGTTACTATAATAGAAGTTCAGGAAGAATCCAAGTAGGGCATACGTTAAGTAATGGAGGAGGTAAGTTGACTTTATATTTTTACTTGCAGTAGGTATTGAAACATAATAAACTGTGGCTTGTTATAAAAATATATTGCTTCCTACTCTTTATTTGGGACTACTGAACAATCTTATAAAAAAATTCCCCTTTAACTTGAATAGAAAACCACTAGAATAATAATAATAATAATAATAATAATAATAATAATAATAATAATAATGATGATGATGATGATGATGATGATGATGATGATGATGATGATGATGATGATGATGAAAAAAATTTGGAAGGTACCTCGGAGGTCATCTAGTCCAACCTCCTGCACAGGCAGGAAACCCTATACCATTTCGGACAAATGGCTGTCCAGTTTCTTCTCATGTTAGCAAACTAGAATTGCATGTAGTTTGAATTTTTCCCAATAATTTCATCATGGTTATTAAAATTAATAAAACTAACAAACCTAATACAAAAATATATATATAAAAAAGAAAGTGTGAAAAGTAAGGGGGAAAAAATCCCTCCAAGATAGTAAGAAAAAGAAACTTTCCTCTTCATCCATAGCAAACATATTCAACATTAACAATTTATGACTGTCTCTTAACCAGATACACATCTTCTTTCTATACTTCATCCCATTGTCTATAAACTTATCTCTAAATTGCAGGATCCAATTTGGGTCATCTCTAAATCTTCAGCTCTCTTTATTGATCAATAAAGGTCCAATAAAAATAAAATAAAAAAATAACATGTATAAAACCCCTTTCCATTTATTCTATATTCTCTTAACAAACATTAAAAAAGAATAATAAAATTGAAAGCTATGAGATATTACCAGAAATAACCCCTTTACATATCTAAAAATGATAACATAAATATTACAAATTGAACATTTTCAAACCAGATAACCATAAAATATCACCAAAGATAGCAAATCATTATTTAACTACAGCCAAATAAACCAATTTTGTAGGATTTTTCCCCCTTATTTCTCCCAGCCATCCTTAAGTCCCATAGATAAAATTATAACTCCAGTTTTCTTATAGTCTCTTTGCTTCTTCTCTTGAAGTTCTTATCTGTACCCAAGTCCATATGTAATTTCTATGAAGTTAACTCCAATAAATCTCTCACATTTCTATTTAAAAGAATAGTTCACATTGCTCTTAGGGTACATTGTTTGTATGCCATTTTTTATTTTTAAATGGTCATCCAATTCCTACTTGTAAATCCAGCATTTCCATCTCATTTTTGTAATTTGTAAATTTTAATAAGTCCACCTTGCAGTCCAGTCTGTTGTCTTCAAAGGAGTTTGCTCATTTTCAGTAGCAACTTTTAGTTCCAGTAAAGAGTTAAAAAGCTCAAGGACTTCATATGCCCACACGTTAAATGTTTTCCTATCATGTGCTTTAGTAATAGACCTTCAGAGTCTTGCTTTGTACTGAAATGTAAACAAAACAGACTTTTCCTCCAGAAAAGGGTCTTTCTGATTAGTTTCAAAGTCTTTCTTTAAACCAGTTTCCTGAAGCATTAGCATTTAAACTCTAAAAACTCTAAAGCCACTTCTTTGCAAAAAGTTATAAAAATAAATAAATATTTTACAAAGCTGAAAAGATGTGGTTTTCTTTTTTTAAAAAAAAAACTCAGCCAGCAACTTGTAGGCTTGCAGTTCTGAAGGTTTTTCAATCTTAAAGAGGCAGTCCAAAAATATTAAACTCCAGAGTGGTTAAAAAGATGAGGTTTGGTCATGCCTTGAATCCATGAAAGGCTGCATTTAAGGCTCAGGGCACGATGGAACCTGCAACTCCCAGTTAATTGCCATTCTGCCATCTGCTCACAAAAATCAGATGTTGAGTACATATTTATTAGTAAAATTTATATGCTGTTATTCTTCCCAATAAGGAATAGATGCGCATCTCCAGAGCAATCTTTATTCCAGAGAAAATTTCAACAGTCTGGGGCTCACATCCAGCTGCCTTTTCAGTTATAATGCCCCTGCAATATGCACAAGAATGGAGAAAAATGTGGGCACCAACTTACCTTGCTTCATTGAAAGCCTGGATTGTGTCCTGATCTTTTTGTAAAAAACATTTATTAAATTTTCACAATATAAATACAAATGAAAATAAAGACAGTAGGAAAATGGGAAAAGAAAAAAGGGGGAAGAGAGACATGTAGGGTAGGGAGAAAAAGAAGAAAAATGTGTTAACTTCCAACTTTGCTCAGAGCAGCAGAATAAAAATAATAAGGTACAGCCTCGCTTTTTTCATATTTAATATACTAGCCATTTCTATAACAAAAGATGTGTCTAATCAGCAAATCCTAAAGTCAAATTTTCATTTTTTTTCCTCTCTGTCTTCAGTCTAGAAGCAGTTTCCAAGTAGAAACAAAACTGGACGTATTTTTCAATTAAAGCATTTGATTCAGCGATCCCTGTTAGCTCCATCAGTTTCTCCTTCCATTCTTCCATAATCCCCATGGATACATGGGGATTAATGTATCTTTCCATTTTTATGCATAAAGAATTCTTGCTGCAGTCAGTATATACAGCAACAAAGTCACAGGTGTTGTTGTTTTTTTAGTTCCTTGTCCGGTTACTATGTCCTGATATCTTGATGGAAACCTTAATCTTGTTTTATGCAGGACAAGAAAAGTCTGTTCTTAAAACCTATTTTGCTCTTGAAAGACAGCCTTGTCATGACAATTCTTGACATTATGGTTGTCAAAAAGACCATTCAGTATTTTTTTTTCAGACTCTTATTTCTCTTCAAATGAATGGTGAGGATTTATTTCTCATTTTCCTCCTATATTCTTTTTCTCCCTTTAAGACAGACTACTGGGAACCTAGCCAGAGTTTACTACAAAACCCAACATACTAACACAGCGTTTTGGCCCTCTTTTTTCCTTCTGGGAAGAATAGCTTGGCTTCTTTCTCAGAAAGGCCTAGCAACAGTAGAACACTTTTAGCTGGAGCTGCAGGAGAGACGGGGTTGGCATTTCTTGGACTTTCTTACTATCTCAGTCCAATTAGAAACTACTGGATGAATAAGACACCATTGTGTAAATAGAAAGATAAGTTACGATAGAGAATTTGAGCTAGGGGGAAATACCAGTAAGTAGTATATAGATCAGTGGTGGCGAACCTATGGCACGGGTACCAGAGGCGGCACTCAGAGCCCTCTCTGTGGGCACGCGTGCCGTCGCCCCAGTCCTAGGCCTTCAGCTGGGTTTTATAAAACTTTTTTGCTTTAGGCCTTCGCCGCCATGTGCAAAAACAAAAAAAAGGTTCAATCACTCAATTTCAACTTCTGGCGGGAAAAGAAAAGGTCTTGTAAAGTTGGAATTGATTGATTGAACTTTTTAGTCCCACCCAGCCTGCTGTTACCACTGCAGCCACGCCCACCCAATGGGCCACACCCACCCGGCACTCAACGATGCATAAGTGGGTTTTGGGTTGCAGTTTGGGCACTCGGTCTCTAAAAGGTTTGCCATCACTGATATAGATTATTTCTGTCCCAGATCTTTAAAATCTACAGATATTAAATTCACTGCCTAGCCCAAGCTAATTATTCACTTGTGTGGTCATCACTGGCTCAAATCAATTCAGTGTTTCATTAGTCAACTGACTGTATAAACTAGCTAGAAATCATGGCACTTCTAATCCATTACATCTGGTGATTGTACTAGGTTGGCAAAGACTGCTGTAAATTGAATAATGATATGTTAAGTCTTTTGAGTTATGTAGAGTAACTGCTTTTTTCTTTCCAACAGAATGATTGTGCCTTGGCGTGTCGTTTGTGAGGTTTGGGCATTTAAAAGGAGTGCCATAACACTACGGTCATAGGTACACCATCGTCAGGTCTGAGAAGCATCCCCTGGTCAGGGCTTCGGATAAAATTGAAGGGCTGCATCCTTTTTCCTCATTGTGCCTCACCTGAAGCTCGTACCTATCTTGAGTTATCCACCTTGTGAAGAGGCTGGAACCACTCTAGTCTCTTCCTTTTTATGCCTCTGGATCTGTGTTTTGCAATTTTTCAAGTGTTTGCACAATTTATTTCCTTTTTAAATATATATATATATATATTTGTACTGGGATGGGTTTTAAATTATAAAAATTACTGTTTTGGAAGCAGACTTTAAGAATAAGTACTGCTTCCACTAAGATTATTTTTTGTACATTTTTAAAATAATAATGGGTGTTTAATAGAGGCATATTTTAGAAGTGTGCTTTTTAAAAAAATGATTGAAATAATATATGTCACTTTAAATCCCTGTGGCTGCTCCAATGAAGTTTTTGTCGTATTACAGTACTGTTAAATGCTTTGGCAGACTGGGTAGATTATTTTTGTAGCTGTTCAGATGTGAGCAAACTAATCAAATTTAACTTGATTTGTATGGGAACACTACATTAATTTTTCTTGAAATAAAACAGTACCTTTATTTTTTTCTTGTGGCCAAGATGTTTTGTGATACTATCTTTATTTACAGTCTCTGAAATGTTTAGAATATCTATAAATTCTAAATGCTTGATTTCCCCCCCATATTTTGCTATCCTTTTAACTTTAGACTTAAAATCATCAAAATCATTCCTTCACAAGCAGTTTTGCAAAATCCTTTTTATATAGGCAATTTCTCCACACACTGTATATTTTAAAGTACATCCTTCTCACTTTGAAGAGATGCTATAGACCAAATATAGCCCCTAAGCAAGTTTTCATTACAATCATTAATGCATTTTTTCTATGTAATTATGAGTCCTATTACAATCCATTGAAAGTAAATCTAATCCAGTAAATTCCACATAACTATCCTGACTGAATCTTTGTCAGTTAACTTTACTTCCGAGTTCTGTGCAAAGGATTATATAATATAGTGCTTCTCTAGGACCGTGGTGGCGAACCTCTGGCACGTGCCACAGGTGGCACACAGAGCCCTCTCTGTGGGCACGCGTGCTGTCACCCCAGTCCTAGGCCTTCAGCTGGGTTTTATAAAACCTTTTCATTTTAGGCCTCCGCCGCCGTGTGCCCCCCCCCAAAAAAGATTCAATCAATTTCAATTTCCCACGGGGGAAAAAAATCTCGCAAAGTTGGAATTGATTAATTGAACTTTTTAGTCCCACCCAGTCTGCCGTTACTACTGCAGCTACGCCCACCCAATTGGCCACGCCCACTCAATGGGCCATGCCCACCCGGCACCCGACGATACATAAGTGGGTTTTGGGTGGCAGTTTGGGCACTAGATCTCTAAAAGGTTCGCCATCACTGTCCTAGGACAAGTCTGTCAAAGGTAACATGCCACGATACTTTGGGGACATGCTAGTGTTTACCAACACCCAACAACTATTCTTGTATGCCCACCCCATTCTCATGTGATATTTGGAGGTTTCAGAGGTCGCCTGAGAAGGCCATGCTCTTATGAGCCTCGGCCCTCTAAAAGTTGTTTAGGAATGGGCTTTGCTTTTGTGTAGTTTTCCGAGGCTGCAGAGGCCAGGAAAGATCATTCTCTGAAGCCACTTCAAGAAATGAAAGCCTTGTGTGAGCAGCCTCAGGTAGGCCACAGGGACTTGTGAACAAAAAGAACGTTGTCTGGAAGTAAGCTGCGCACGGCAGATCCTGGAGATCATGCACAGTTGGACTGTATTTTTTAAAATAAATGAACACGTAAAGAATTGTTTCTCTTTAGTTTCAGGACAGCGTGTGACATGCCAACAGAGTCAAGTTAGGCATTTCTGAAATGTTGACATGTCAAGCCAAAAACATTTGCCATCACTGCTCTAGAGAAAATAGTATTGGTATGTTGAACAATGACCCAAATTATTCTTGCAAGACTTGAGAGACATAAATTACGATCTGAGGTACAAGACAAGGTGATTCCCATTTCCTGTGGTCCAATGAACTTTAATAAACACCTCATCAAATGACTAACAACTAGTCTTGCTCAAGACTTTGTTATAACCTATTTCAATGAAATATAGTTGTAGTCTTCCTTGTCTACTTCAAAGGGCTGCTGTCAGTCTTGCAAGTCTAATTGTGCTTTTCTTCCCGTTTGTATTCTGGTGAATCGGAATGGAGTTTGCCTCTTTCCAATACTACCTTGCTTCCCAGAATTCCTAGGGACTATTTCAGCCCTCTTTATACGATGGTTCCTGCATAGGGAGTAGGGACTGGAACTATTAAAATAATACAAATAAAATTCAAGTAATATCAAAGCTGAATATGTTAACTGATGAAAAGCAACTTAAAGGGGGAATTTGAAATCATAGGCAAATATATTCATTTTTTCTTATATCCACTGTGAAAAATACATGCCACTGCTCCTCTCTCTAGAAAACAATTATTTCTCAGATGAAACAAAGTGAAAGGTTGAAAATCTCAGAGGTACAGCCTCTGATTTGTACTCAATCTCCTAGAATTGCTGGGCTTCAGACTACAGTCTGAAAACATGAGCTAGTACAGAATTAAGCAGGTATAAGGGACATTTTACATGTTCTTATTTTAGAATACAAGATCCTTTTCCTGGCCAAACTTAGAAAAAAGTATTGCCAAAAAAAGTCAATTGCACATACAACAATGGACAAGTGTGTGGTTGTGTCACATGCTATATACACAAAGTAGTGACATCCTACATTTCTACAATATCCCTCATACTCTGAAATAATCCCTGTGGGTGTGCATGTAAAAATGGACCATCCAACTTCACTGTTGATGGAGCCACGCTGTGGATAGAAGTGTTTTTCAAAATATCTGTTTTGGCAGGTGGAAATGGGAGAAAATAAATAATATCCAATTTCTAAAGCTACTAAGAATTACTGAAAGACAATTTCAATTACATACTTTAAAAAATTTATTTCAAAAATACAAAAGTAACGTCTTACATTAACTACTGTAAAATAACTAATATAGAGATTTTATTTATCATTTGGAAGATTTGTTAAAAAGCTTTGGTCTTAGGCACATCTAGCATAGCATGCAGCCAACTTAATGGCAAATCTTTTAGAGGCAGCCATGACAGTATCTTTTCTTTGGTGGCAGATGGATATTTTGAGAGAAATTCATAGATTCTATGTTTGCCACCATAAGATTAGGTAAGGGAGAACTTCTGTTCAAGCTCAGTTGCTGATGTTGCTTGGCAATTTTTCCACCAGCCTCTTGGGAGGTAGAAACATCTGTGTTCCTGGCAGGCAAAAAGCCCTCAGCACCTGAATGGATTGGACTGTTCTTCCTATCACAACTTTGTTTTAATTTAGGATTAAATCTGCGATAAAAAGATTCCACTTCAGGGAGGTCAGCAAGATTGGTCATTGACATGGTATCTACCAGGTGATTGTATGCCGGCGGGACTGGATTTCTTGCATGCTTCTGCAATGGCGGTGATGCCTCTTTCTTCCACACCACCACATGCATCTTTCGGTGAGGTGGCAGCAATCTAGGCCTCTTCCGTGCTGGAGACTCCATCAGTAAATCAGAAACGCAAATCTGTAGGAGTTCCTCTTCAACACTTGTCATGGATCCACTTGGCACATTCTGGTCTGTAACATCACAGTTGCTATGCTGAGATGCCACAGCATCTTGCGGTGGGCAGTGTTCACCTACACATACAGCCCCAGGAGTTGGATGCATTTGCTCTGGAGGAAGAGACATTACTTTCACAAAGTAAACGGCGTTTTCATTGTGTTGCAATGAGGCCCTTGTTTGTAAATCTGACAGGGCCTTGTTGTTCCTTGTCTGCTTCTCCTGGACAGAAATATCAACTGCCGACTGAGATGCTACTGTTTGAGAATACAATATGGGACATGGCTGGAGTTTCAGCTTTTCATTCCATGCTTGAAGAAACTTCTCCCTGCAAGATTTTGGCTTTTCTGTGTCATTGGGATGCACGGCCATCTTATCTTTTGTGGCTGCTGAATCCGTAAGAGTTTCTGAGATTTAAAGATTGAGATAGAAGTGAAAGTCAATGAAAAGAGCTTTCTAATATGTAATTTGCTAAAGGGTGGTACTTCTAGTATTTTCCCTCACCTCCAGGTCTCTAATTGATGTAGGAATAGCTGTAGTGTTGCCTGGCAACACACATTCTAGATCTCACAGGCCTGGAGTAAGCTTCGTGGCCTAAGCCATGGAAGCTGTAGCAGTTGGGACAAAGATCCAAACTTTCCAGGGTCATAAGCATTCTGATGTCCATAATTTGGAACAAATGATCAGTTAATTTGGGCCAGGAGGCACTTTTTACATGGAATCTATCCCTAACCAAAGCTGCAGCTGGGAAACCTTGAATATCTTGTATGTGTTTACAAGCAGTGTTTTTCAACCTTGGCTGCTTAAAGATGTGTGGGCTTTAATTCCTAGAATTCCCCAGCCAGTATGCTGGCTGGGGAATTCTTGACACTGAAGTCCACAATATCTTCAAGCTGCCACGGTTGAGAAATACTGGTTTACAGTGCAACAATGCACCCAAGAAATCAAAATTGTTTTCCTTTCCAATTATATGCTATCGTAGTCCTCCTGTGGCTGCTCACAGAGAAGAGAGCCCTGATCTTGCAGAAGCCACTCCCAATCTGCTGCCCTCTTGACATACTGGACTTTTATCAAATGCCATGCTGGCAGGGAACTGTGGGAAATCCAAAGCAGGTTACCAGATTGGGAAAAATGGCGTATCATTTGCCTGATTCCACTGCATCAAACAGAATTGGGAGGTCATAATTTCATCCTCAGATTCTACTGACTTTTGGATTTGATATAAAGAAGCAAGGAGGCAATGTATAGATCTTTTGGAGAGACCCTACTTACCAAGCCTTTTCAAATATAAGATCCTTCTAATATCATAGGCAGTTGCAATGTTAATTGCATTCATAAGCTGGTGTTGATTAAGCAACCAGATCTGCCCTGCAAAAATCCGGGTAACCACTAGATAGCAGCAGAAAACCCTGCTGGCTTCCTTTTATTTATTTATTTATAAAGCAAAGCCCTTTCAAATTTTTTGCTTTCCTTCTACAGTAAATGTGCCTGTTCTGCATCTAGACTTTTTTTTTTTTGCTTTGAACTTTGTGACCCTTTTCATGATTTTAGACAGTTTTGATATTTGTATTATCAGATGGGCTATTTCATTCTTCCTCTTGATGGAAATCTAATAAATAAGAAGACCTTTAAACAAATCCCACTAACAGTTCTATAAATTTGGGTCTTCCAAATTTGGTACAGTGATTAAGGTACCAGGCTAGAAAACAGTGGACCATCAGTTCTAGTCCTGCCTTAGGCACAAAACCAGCTGGGTGACTTTGGACCAGTCACTCTCACCAGCTTTAAGGAGGAGACAAGGGCAAATCTTGCCAGAAAAACTGCAGGGATTAGCCTAGGCCACAGGTAGGCAACCTTGGCTCTTTTATGACTCGTGGACTTCAACTCCCAGAATTCCTGAGCCAGCACAACTGGCTCAAGAATTTTGGGAGTTGAAGTCCACGAGTCATAAAAGAGCCAAGGTTGCCTACCCCTGGGGCCCTAGGCTGTTGCCAGGAGTTAACATTGACTTAAAGACACAGAACGAACAAACAAACAGGCAACTGGATCAATAAATAATGTACTATTCACCTGCAATATAAATATTTTGCTTGCACCTTTCTGTCCAAATATCATTTGGTGTAGTAATAATAATAATAATAATAATTTAATTTGTACCCCGCCCTTCTCCTCACAGGACTCAGGGCGGCTAACAGCCTCATAAAAACCACAATACAATAAATATCTGTATTAAAACCGAATTAAAAGAAAATATTTGAAAAGGCCAATCATTAAAATTACCCTTAAAATTACCCTTAAAAAACCCCGCTAAAATTCCCTAGGCCAGACCCGCTTGTTGAAAAAGCCATGTCTTTAGGGCGCGGCGGAAGGAGGGGAGATCCGGGATCACCCGGATCTCTGGGGGTAGTTAAGAAGAGCCAATTTGGTGTAGTGGTTAAAGCATCAGGCTAGCAACTGGGAGTTCTAGCCCTGCCCTAGATACAAAGCCAACTGGGTAATATGAGCCAGTCATTTTCTCTTAGCCCTAGGAAAAAGGCAATGGCAAATCACTTCTGAAAAAACCTTGCCAAGAAAATTACAGGGACTTATCCAATCTGAGAATTGGACACAATTGAAGAGAGGTTTTTTTTTAAGAGCAGCCTAATTCTCTGACCTATGACACTCCTGGGGATCCAGAAGGAGAGCCAGCACTTCCCTTACAACAGCATCTGTGCCCTGAGCCTGACTGAGTGACCAACTATTAGGCAACAAAGGGTCTGTGAATTATAAGGGAACAGTTTTTCTAAATGTGTGCCATTTAATTGCTCTGGTTCTCTCTTCCTGGGCATGAATATTTTAGCAAATGTCTCCGGTTTCTTTTGAGGAGGAAAAGATTGGATATGAATTTTCTTTCCTTTTCAAAGCAGTAACAATCTCTTGGAGCACAGAAGCAAATTGGGGAGATAATTCAAAAGCTGCTGGGTAACCAAAGTGGGGGCTCTGTGTGGGTGGAGACAGCACTGATTCACTTGCAACTGGGTTTCAGAAACTATGGTTACTAAACAAAAGGGATATAATACCAAATGTCACACCCTGGTCAATAACCCACTTGGCTTCTAATTTATTAGCTGACTAAAATTAGCTACCTGGTTGAAATTGTAAAACTATGAAACAGCATTTTTGTCAGAAAGGAAAGACCAAGTCTACATGTGAAGATCCAATTAAGTTATTGCTAAAAAGCTTCTACACAGGAATCTTCTCAACTAATGGTTAGCACCTGGAGTTAGATAACTATCAACTGATTTTAAGGAGGGATTGAACTTAGTTCATGGCTATTTAGGGATTCTAGGCTCTCTCCCCCAGGTTCTGCCACTCCATCTACATTTTCCCGGCTAATTAATACCCACTTTTCCATGAAAAGTATAGAGAGATGTATCTCTTATTTAATCCAACGAGGATGCAAAATTAGAATATGAAGACAATAATAATGTTATATCAATTCAATAATATCTACTTTAATATGTGTAAATTATCCAAGCCAGCTCAGTAATTAATTCATGCACATAATGTCTTGAGTTGAGCAGCAACCCTGCTTTTCTTGAATCTATCCTTTTTATGTCTGTTCCCACAATTTTCTTTCAACCAAGTATTATCGAAATTCATATGCTGACCTCAACACTTTAATTAAAAGAAACCTGGCAGGATTTGACTTCCAGGGGAAAAATAGTGAAAATGGTAATGACCGTGGCAGAATGAAGACCTGGGAAATAGACCAGCTCTTTATAATTCCTCACCCAATCAGGAGAGCTCATGAGAATGTCTACAACACGATAGGATGGGATTTTGAAATTTGGACACTAGAGGGAACTAGAAGGAACTAAAGATTACAATTAAAAGAGAATAACACATAGTAATAATAAGAATGGAGCAAACTATTTTAACATTGGACATATTGAAGGATATTTTTGAACAATGGACCTAGAAGCTAATTTTAACTTTTGATTGTGTTTAAAAGAAGTTATGGAAGAGAAATCAATTTTATCAGACAAGACTGAGAATTATCGGAAAATGGATTTAAAAATGACAGGCTAGAACAGACATGTCAAACATAAGGCCTGGATGCTGGATGCGGCCCATGAAGTGGTTTCATGTGGCCCGCGAAGCCATCCTGGAAACAGTGAGGGAACGGCCCGTGCTGCCTTGGCCCTGGCTGGCCAGGATCCAATGTACAATTTTGTGGTGGCCATCTATACTGAAATGCATTCAGTCTTAGCTCCACAAGGCTGTCTAGAAACAGCAAGGAACCAGCCCCTGCCGCATCAGCCCCACCCCCTGGGTGCATGCTGGGGAGGTGTCACCCTTTGTGAGGAATGAAGAAATGCACCATCGCCTGGAAGTGGCCAGCAAATGGCCCTCGCCTACTTCACATATCCAGCTTGATGGGCTCTGCCCTGGTCCCACCCCCTTCTGCCAGAGACCCTCAGATCTGTCCCACTCCTGCCCAGGCCCCCACAGGCATCCTTGACGCAAATGATGTAGAGCTGGCCACGCCCACCCAGTAGGCCACACCCACTCCATCCACGCCCACCCAGTAGGCCGCACCCCCCCCCCCCCCCCCCCCCNAGTATAGAGAGATGTATCTCTTATTTAATCCAACGAGGATGCAAAATTAGAATATGAAGACAATAATAATGTTATATCAATTCAATAATATCTACTTTAATATGTGTAAATTATCCAAGCCAGCTCAGTAATTAATTCATGCACATAATGTCTTGAGTTGAGCAGCAACCCTGCTTTTCTTGAATCTATCCTTTTTATGCCTGTTCCCACAATTTTCTTTCAACCAAGTATTATCGAAATTCATATGCTGACCTCAACACTTTAATTAAAAGAAACCTGGCAGGATTTGACTTCCAGGGGAAAAATAGTGAAAATGGTAATGACCGTGGCAGAATGAAGACCTGGCAAATAGACCAGCTCTTTATAATTCCTCACCCAATCAGGAGAGCTCATGAGAATGTCTACAACACGATAGGATGGGATTTTGAAATTTGGACACTAGAGGGAACTAGAAGGAACTAAAGATTACAATTAAAAGAGAATAACACATAGTAATAATAAGAATGGAGCAAACTATTTTAACACTGGACATATTGAAGGATATTTTTGAACAATGGACCTAGAAGCTAATTTTAACTTTTGATTGTGTTTAAAAGAAGTTATGGAAGAGAAATCAATTTTATCAGACAAGACTGAGAATTATCGGAAAATGGATTTAAAAATGACAGGCTAGAACAGACATGTCAAGCACAAGGCCCGGGGGCCGGATGCGGCCCACAAAGTGGTTTCATGTGGCCCACGAAGCCATCCTGGAAACAGTGAGGGAACGGCCCGCGCTGCCTTGGCCCTGGCCGGCCGGGAGCCAATTGGCCGGGAGCCAATTTTGTGGTGGCCATCTATACTGAAATGCATTCAGTCTTAGCTCCACAAGGCCATCTAGAAACAGCAAGGAACCAGCCCCTGCCGTGTCAGCCCCACCCCCTGGGTGCATGCTGGGGAGGTGTCACCCTTTGTGAGGAATGAAGAAATGCACCATCGCCTGGAAGTGGCCAGCAAATAAATGGCCCTCGCCTACTTCACATATCCAGCTTGATGGGCTCTGCCCTGGTCCCACCCCCTTCTGCCAGAGACCCTCAGATCTGTCCCACTCCTGCCCAGGCCCCCACAGGCACCCTTGACGTGAATGATGTAGAGCTGGCCACGCCCACCCAGTAGGCCACACCCACTCCATCCACGCCCACCCAGTAGGCCGCACCCCCCCGAGGGCAACCACAATGCTGATGCGGCCCTCAATGAAATTGAGTTTGACACCCCTGGGTTAGAAGAATGATATGGAAAAAGATGCTACACTGGACATGTAAATGAAACCGTCTGATATGTTAATAATTTAAGGGGATATACAAATAACAAACCAAAAGAGTGACCTGGATATGTAAATTGAAACACTAAGGAAAAGAAGAAAGGAAAAGAAAGGAGGAGGAGGATGGAAAGAAGAAGAAGAAGAAGAAGAAGAAGAAGAAGAAGAAGAAGAAGAAGAAGAAGAAGAAGAAGAAGAAGAAGAAGAAGAAGAAGAAGAAGAAGAAGAAGAAGAAGAAGAAGAAGAAGAAGAAGAAGAAGAAGAAGAAGAAGAAGAAGAAGAAGAAGAAGAAGAAGAAGAAGAAGAAGAAGAAATATTGAAAATTATGATAGAAAATTGTCCTTGGAATGCTTGTAAAATTAATATTATTAAAATAATTAGGGGGAGAACCAATCACGTGTACTGCCTTGAACTGCTCAATGGCAAACTAAGATAGAAATAGAAGATAATCCTCAATTTTTTATTCTGTTATAATTTTGAAGAGAAAAATGGAAGCACTAAAACCATATTAGTTTTAGTATTAAATTAGGATACTGAAATACTTTCCTGTAGCCTGGCACATAAAAAGTTAATTCAGAGCTTACAACTTTCCAATTTGGCTAGTGTGGGCTTTATTGAAATGTATTTTTAGAAATGGTCCTTTTTCTCCAAAAGAATGTAAAAGCATGCATCTGCTAAACAAAACCATTTCCTGTTGAAGAGTCAACATTTTATTTTGCCTCCTGCCAGAAGTGTGTATTTGTAGACTATCAATTTCATATTATTTTATTACCTTCCATTCTCCAAAAGTGTTTTCTTCTGAGACACTTGTATCTTTAATTACACAGCAGGCTGAAAACCATCACTGGAACCACTGCTTTCTGTTGGCACAAAGAAACCAAATATTTAATGTATTTATTTGCTTATGAAATTTATAGGCCACCCAATTAGTTACAGCATCGGAAGACTTACAAAATAGAATAAAAGTGTGACAAAAAGATAAAAAAAAACATCAAAAAACTGGAAAAAGACAACAATTGTTTAAGAAAAAAAGCATCATCATCCAAGGGATTAATCTTCTACTATAGCCAAAGTCCTGGGGATAGAGCCAGGTTTTAAAGATTTGTTTAAATAAGGTCAGAGTAGGTGGGCTGTATGAATCTTGGGGGTAGGACAGGCAAAGTTTGCAGTCATTAAAGGGATTTTGGCCATGTCAGAGGAAAGTAAATATAAACCCTTGTTTTATATTTCACCTCAATACTGTATTTGCAAAAGATCTAGCTGCATGAAATCTATGCCTTTCGTTCCGTTAATGTGAAGGTGGAAGTTGTCTTCAACAATTGCTTTAAAGAAAACTAAGTCATTCTGCCTAAGTTTCAAAATATTATTAATAGAAATATCTCCAAAATATAACATATAGAGAAGAGGGGAAAGAGGTGTGGGGATAGGAGTTTCTGCTCCAATGAATTCAGGGAGGAGGCCAATCCAAAGTGGTTAGGTGTTCTTGGGAACTGGTAATGTCATATGATTTATTCTCCAGCTGAAAGTTACAATAAGTTTTTTTTTTCTCTTTGAAACTGGAAAGTGCGCAAGATTACTTCCATTTATTATTATTTTTTTTACAGAGGATATTCTCTCTCTCAAATTATCTTCCCCAGTTGCTTTATTTATTAATTTAATAATTTTGCAGAGGTTATTCTTTATATCTCCCCAATTCGCTCTCATATTAAAACTGGCATTCCAGAATGCATTGGTGTAGAGCAAAGGTCCCCAACCTTTTGGGTACCAGGAACCAGTTCTGTGGAGAAGTTTTTCCATGGACCAGAGAGTACATGGTTTTGTGTGCTTCCTGCATCCCATGGATGGGGCTTGGCTTGTTTGTGTGGAGCGGTTGTTGGCATGCTGTGGCCCAGTACTGGTCCACGGACTGAGGCTTGGGGACCCCTGGTGTAGAGGTTTAAGTCAATTTTTTTAAAAATATATATTTATACTTCATTTCCATGATGGGTATTCATTTTTGCAGCATTTCCGAACTTCAGTGCTGATTTTCAAGGCAAATTCCTTAAAACAACAGTCCACTTGGTCAATCCCTGGATGGTAGTTAGCCATCTCTGGATGATACTAGATGAGTGACTAAGAATTTGATTAGATGGGGTTTTTAAAGTTAGCAAG
The DNA here is from genome assembly GCF_001527695.2 of Protobothrops mucrosquamatus. Lineage (NCBI taxonomy): Eukaryota > Metazoa > Chordata > Lepidosauria > Squamata > Viperidae > Protobothrops > Protobothrops mucrosquamatus. The sequence goes on along the minus strand of NW_015386222.1, from coordinate 591,811 downwards.
TTTATGGCCTAACCTGGTCATATTTGATATTGTACCCGGGTTAGTGGACTTCAAAATCCATTTCATCCCCTATTGCTGAATACAATGCTGCTTCAAAGTGGAATTTGAACACCCTGAGAACAGCAGTTCCCCCCCCCCCACTTTCTTCCTAGAATCTGTTATCTTGGTGGCCTTCATAAATACAATTTATAGCCTATCACCATCTCTCCTGTTCCACTGTGTAAAGTGGTACCAAAACAAGATAGAAGAACTGCAAGATTCTGGTTATTTTTCTGCTTTAGTCGGGGGGGGGGGAGAAGCACCCCTTTCCGTTATTGCATCCAAATTAAACAAGCTATGCCGTGCAATTACAACAATGTTCATAATTAGACTCGGCAACTGGGTTAAGCGCCACTCTGAAGCGTCCGATCGAATGTAAAAACTGCCCGTGAAAAGGAGTCACAGTCACGTCCGTTCTTTCTCCAATAGCCGATGCCAGTCTATTTTGCGCTCAGGCCGTCGCGGGGCCCTGGCAGACGAGTTCCCCCTTCGCAACTGAGTTGTGTAGCCCCCCTTCCCCTTTCGTTGAAAAGAGCGCGTGAATTGGGGTTGCAGGCTGAACCTGTCCCGTAAACCAAGCGAAGGCGCAACACCGCGACTCGCTGCCGGTTACTTCGCCTAGCAAGGGCGAATGCCCGCTCTTCTTCTGCCACGCGATCCTGAGCAATTCCCCAACGCGGACATTTTTTTATCCCGACCCCGCCATTCGGTGCTGCCTCTAAATCGGGTTTAAGCAAAATCTGGTGAGTCGGAGGGGGAGGAAGAGTCGTCCAGCTGGGCCCTCGCTTGGCCTTGGAAAAGAGGAAGCTAGCGCGGGAGCCCCCTGGATCTTTTCTCAGATCCGGGTCGTGCAAGAAATCCACCTTCCTACCCCATGCTCCTGAGCCCACGTAGGGCACGCTGCACCCGTTGGGAAATTTAAAAAAGGCGTTGAGGCTGGATCTGGGAAACACCCGGTGTCCCCCCAAAAAGGGGGGGAACCACTGATTTGACCGATTCAATTATTTTTCAAAGGGGTGTTCAAAAAACAAGGAGACTCCACGCATCGAAAGGTGGAAATCAACGCTCCAATGTGGCCGTATAGCAGAATCTTTTGCAAAAAAAAAAAGGTACCCCGGCCACTTCCGAATGGCGAAGAAACCGGGGCAAAAGGGAATAAGTCTCAATTCGACCCAGGAAGGGATGAGTGGTGGTGGGGAAGGGGCAGCCCTCCCCGCCTCCCCCAAACTATCCCCGCGGCCTCTTCTTTTGCAGGGCTTCCCCCCTGGCAGCGTCTGGCCTTGAGAAAGAAGCGGGCGAGACGGATCAAACGGGAAATAAAGGGACACTTCGAATTGAGATGCCTTCGACTTTTCTGGGAATCAAATTGGGAATCATTACAAGAAATCTATACACAAGGGGGAAAACCAGGAAAACCCGAACTAACCTGTGTTTCTTTCCAAACGTTCAGTCTCGGGGAACGAGCTCTCGGGGAAAGCGAAGTCTATCTGGTTGGAAAGCGATGGGAGGAAAAAGTGTAAATCAAGATCGGCTTTTTGGAGATTCCTCTCCTCTCGCCACCGCCCCCCCCCCAACGTAAGTGGATGTTAACTAAGTAACCTCTTACGGGCCGAGGGAGAGATTCAGGCCCCACCCAACATGCAAAGAAGGGCTAGCATCCAGGTCTTATCTTAACGACCTTGCGGGGGTGCAGGATCAAGCTGCCTTTTTCTTTTTTAACAATAGATAAGAAGCAAGCTCTTCCCTCTTGACTCTTTCCATCGCCCCTAGGCAGGCCGAACAAAAGTAGCTTGCAAAAACCCGGATGAGTATGTGCTACTTAAAACTGATGTTCAGTCTATGGATCTCCCCGCCAGCACCTGAGTTTTCCTGATAGGGTGGCATGGTGCAACAAGGGGGCTTTATTGTTGTTTAGGTAAGAAGCCCCCATCCTCTAATCCATGGTCTACAAAACAGAAAAAAGAAAAGAAAAGGTGATTTACTCAGCAACTGGGATGGAAAAAGAGGTGGAGATACATATGTATAGATGGCAGGGGAGGGCAGCATCTTCTTTGGAAAAGAACACGTGTGTATCTAGATAATATATCAGATGAAGAGTGTTTGGGAGAGATTGTCAGTTAAGTTTTCAGGTGGGACGCCATTAACAAACAGTCATACAGCGCAACCACAAATACAGTGATGGGGGGGGGAGAGAAGAACAACTTGCCAATTCTTCATCAGTGCTAAAGGTAAAGCCAACTGCCTTCTTAAGCATAGATAAGAGGTGTGGATACTTCCGTGGCCTTTTTTGCAGGGCTCACTCCCTCTCCTCTTGGTTCCATCTCAAAGCTGCCCTGCATCAAGCAGAACCCAAGGAAACCAGTATTTCTTAAAGTACAGGTATATCTCCCCATCTTCCAAGCAAGTTACATAAAACAAGAGCCCTAACATTAGGATCAGTAACTTTGATACAATTTGACGGTCTAATTGCATGTACTCTTCTCTGCTCTCATTTAACCCAGTGATTGCCGAAATATTGGGACTGAATTTTGTTGAACCCACCCACCTACAAGGCTTCGACAGAAAAAGAAAAGGCCCCAGCCGAAAGTTGCTGGCTTTGAATTGATATGCAGATTTAACACTCTCAGGCTTAGAGTGGCTACAGAAAGTAATTGGAAACAATTACAGTTTTTTACCTTGCTATTATTAGCTGGGATTTGGGCACATCAGCCTTAATTGGATCTTCTACCATTTGATGAGGGTTACACACACACACACACACACACACGCCCCCTATTCTCTCCACTTTAGGAAATCTCTTTTGCTGAACTTCATTTGACTCTTTTCCTTCTCTCAGTGCCTGGCAGTAAGTTTGTACTGGCAAATAAAAGTTTGTACCACAATTGATTCATTAGCTTTTCAAATGCTGTAAGATTCTTTGTCATTGTTTTCTTTTTAATACGCAAAATTATTTAAGAAAATCCAGCTTTAAATCCACATGTCACAATCAGGAATACATAAATTAAAAATGCAGCCATAATGATTCCCGAGTTAATTCCGATGTAAAATCTACAGGGTTTTCGTTTTGGGTTTTAGTTTTTTTGCCACTGTGTCTGAATCTGGCATGTCCTCTACATTCAATCAAAACTCATTGGTTCTATTTTTCTGGAGGACTGCTAGCCACCTGGTGCCATTGTTGGTTGAAACGAATCTTGAATTATTGATACTAGCTTCCTTTCATCCTTCTGTTCCTCACTGCATAGACTTCCTAGTTCAACCAAAGTTTGCTATCAAAGTGGATATGCTTATAAATATTGGAAAGGACCTCTACTGATTATTAGAGAAATAAGGAACATGGTTTGCTTAGTTTTGCAAAAGTGTTTGAGTTCTGCTAATCTCATCACAACTAATTCCATAAATGAAATCAGAGTAGACAGGTAAGTAAGAACAAGTGAAAAAAATATGCTTGCTTTTTCAATATTTTGATATTAAGATAAAACAGAACTTTTAATTAGAATGAAAACATTTTTAAATCAGGATGCACTGAAAATGTGGGTTGAAATCCTGAGTCAATAAAATGTTATTGTTGTGGTAACACTATCCATTTGGGATGAAGGACAATCTACCAAATTTTATCGGAGTAGCTTTTATTAATGTAAGATAGACAAATAGGACTATCTGCATGTCTGAATTTTATTTGTGTTACAATGCAAATGTTTAGCATAGCCAAAAGCTAGCAATTATGTATATCACCATTTTTGTAAGAAATCTCAATTATTCTAGCTAAAAAAAAAATTGAAACCCTATCTAAATATCAGACCAAATGTAGAGTTTTCTTTCTCATAGCCAATAATATTTTTCACATACTCCCTATTAGCAGACTTTGACACAATTGTTGCTGGGGGCACAACACTGATTGTTTGATTTTAGAACCCAATTCTTTTCAATTTCCATGAAATAGGACTGCTGCATTTTCCTAAGGAGAAGTAAAAGAACGTATTTGCAGCTGCTTAGCATATGAGAAAAATTAAACAGTTTAATTACATTCTGTACTCGGTGAGCATCTACCTTAGTTTTGCATCTTTCCTTCTAATGAAACAATGCATTGGTACACCTCCCAGGTTTGTTTGATTTATTTGACACGAGCAGAAACTGTAATTTTGGACATTATCATAAACTGCATAGGATCCATCTTTCCTCCTAGGTCTGCATTTGAATTACATTTGAACAGTTGAATGCTCCCAATTCTTTCATTCAGGAGCAGCAAAAAAAATTGTCCTCAATCTCAATGCAGAGAGAAAAGAAATTGTATTTAAAGTCCAAGTGTAAGATATAAAGATACAAATAAGTTCTTCATTTCTGTGTAACATTTTGCACAAGATTTGGTTGTAATATCATAGGTGTGTTGGAATAATAAAACTCTGATGTCTTTACTGTCTTGATATGTAAAGTAAAACGTAACTGTTGGATGGACTGACAAGTCCCTAAAATCCTGGAGGACAGAATGACCTCAGATAATACAGAAATTGGTCATCTTACCTGTAAGTGTGTTGCACTGCATATCAGGCTTGTTATTTGCAAACAGTTGGACATAGAAATGGCATTTTTCTCTCCCCCCCCACAGATATACTCACAAATAAAGAAAAATGGCACCTTCTCCATCTAAGGCAGAACAAAAAACATGCAGAAAAAAGAAATCCAGCAATCCTTCCCAGAAAAAGAAAAAGCATGCTGAAGAATTTAAAAGGCAGAAGAAAAGACTGAAGAAAAGAAAGAGCAATGAAGAAATTAATTCTGATTATAGGTTCTCCGATAAAGATGGGGATGGTCTTTCCCTACAAAGCCTGACAAAAAGTGAGAAAGATTTGACAAAGCTAAAGGGAGAAAGGAGGAGGAAGGGCTTCAAAGAAATAAAAGAAAAGAGACAAAATAGAGAAGGCCATTCAGAGAGAAGCTATGGAGAACCAATAACCTATTTGGGAGAGAAGACTAAAGGGACGATCCAGAGACCGGAATATCAGAGTTCAGAACAACTACACAACATCATTGTCAAAAGCTACAAACCAAGAGGCCTTGAAGACCACGAGAAATACGTATTGAAAAAGGAAGATAAAGGGCAAGCAGGAAAGTACGAAGCTGCTCCTGATGCAGAATCTGTCAGAACAGAAAGTGAGGAAGATTTCTCTTGGAAGCAAGAGTCATGCCAAAGAAGAAATTATAATAAAACTGGAAAACAATCTAAATGGGTGGCTCACACTAACAGCGGTAAGAGGTGCAACAGAAAAAACAAGGAAGGCAAAGCAACAAAGGCTAAGAAATCAGCCAAAACGTTTTCCAAAGCAAGTCCTGTGAATTCAGAAGATTCATCATGTTTGGACTCCCAAGAGGAATGCAGGTGGAACCAAAGAAGTGGAAATAAAGGGACAGGCAAGGCAAAGTTCAAATCAACAGAGAAGAGAAGCTTTTTGGAAGATAATTTGGGTGAGAAGTGGCAACTAGCTTCTATAGAAAGTCAGTTTGCCGGAGAAAGAAGAAGTTATCGGACATCTCAGAAAACAATTAGGCAAAGGGAAGAAAAGCCTGAGATCAAAAAGAAGAAAAAAGAGTTTCAAACTAAAGGGAATTATTTTAAGAGAGATGAGAAAATAAAGAGGAAGGACAGAAGCTCAGTAACAGGAATAGCTCCACTGGGTGATAGCCATGAGCAAACTGATGATGAAAGCAACCCAGAAAACTACAGTAGAAGCCACACTGAAGATGAGAGAGATTCTTGGAACCATGGACATCCACCAGAATATGGAAGGGGTGAAGAAGAGTCTAACTATGAGGAAAATAGATGTGGAAGTGAAGATACTGTAAATGTGATAAGTAGCATTGGGGGCAAAAGTGGCATGAACCAAGTAGCATCATTTCTTGACGTGACAAGATCAAAGGTCCATAATGTTGGCTTGAATAAGTCCCTACAAGAGAGCACCATAGTAGAAGAAAATGCAAGTGTCAGTAACCAAATGGCCAGCATTCAAAGCACAACATCACAATTGGTAAAATGTAGAAGCCAAACTCCTAACAAATTTGATGCAACCAAACAAAGCTCCCGTTTAGAAGAGCAGTCAAACCAAGCAGGTCGAACAAGGGTGGATGGAGTAGCTTTGCTGGCTAAAAGATATACTCACCCAAATTCTCAGCCTCAAATTCTGCTGAAGGTAGACAGCCAACATGCTAAAACCAAGCTGCTGGCGATTAGCAAGCTTTTTTCTCCCAGAAAGAAAACAGAAATTGGTTCTGAATTGGAGGAAACTGAAAGTATCCATTTCGAAAAAAATACAAGAAAAAATAAAACACTTTCAAGATTGAAAGTGAAAGAATGTTCTGCTGAGAAGAAAGATGCAGATGGGGAAAAAATAGGAAAGGTCAACACGGTTGCACACCAGACTCTGGGTAGAAAAGAGGAACAAACTACTGGTGAAAAACAATTAATATTTAAGCAACCAAGACACAAATCGCTACAAAAAATTTCAGCATTTGAAAAAATAACCCATTGGCTTAGCCAGAAACCTCACATAAAAGCAAGCTTGAAACATCGTTTCTTAAAGGTAGTGCGTGCAATTGGCATCTCAGGATGGTTCTCTAAGAGGTTTGGTAAGAGGATGAGGAGCAGCCAACCATATGGATTCAGGAGAAGAATGGCCATCAGAATTGTTAATTTAGCTGAGATGGCCAAGAAGTGTAATAAGACTTCAATAAGACAACACAGGAGAAAGGATTTGGATATCAAAGAATATTCTTGTTCTTCATCAAATTGTGATCAAATTTCAAATGAAGAGACATTAATAGAAAAGGATGAGCAAGAAGGAAGGACTTCAAATGATCTCTTCAAGGAAGCTATTTTTTCACGGATGAAGTCCAATGAACTATCTGAGGAAGAGAAGAATCATATTACTGACAATAAGTTTGCCATTGTATTTCCCCAGGTTCACCAATTAGTGAATTCGAAAAATGTTTCTCATGGAATCTCTAGAAATAAGGGGAAAAGAAATACTCAAGGATTTCCTTGCAGTTTTCAAGCTGATGAACCCATACTAAGTAAGTCCAATCATGTGAAATCCATCACTCTGCTAAATATCTAACTCTTCCAATCTTGTGTCTGAAGATATTTACCTATGTAGTAGGTTGTATTGCTATTATCCTTGTCATCTTCTCATTCTTCTCATGTTCTCATCTTTCTTGCCCCTCATCTTTCCTACTACCTTCTCCTGTTAGTATATTATGATTTATCAATTGTATCTTATGATTTATGAATGTATCTTATAATTTATGGTCTATGACTTACACTGAGAGGTTATGCATTGTAGACAAATTCCTTTGTGTCAAATCATACTTGGCCAATAAAGAAGTCTATTCTATCTAAAGCAATGATGGCGAACCTTTTAGAGACCGAGTGCCCAAACTGCAACCCAAAACCCACTTATGCATCGTCGGGTGCCGGGTGGGTGTGGCCCATTGGGTGGGCGTGGCTGCAGTGGTAACAGCAGACTGGGTGGGACTAAAAAGTTCAATCAATCAATTCCAACTTTGCGAGATCTTTTTTTTTTCCCGTGAGAAGTTGAAATTGATTGAACTGATTGATTGAACCTTTTTTTTGTACACGGCAGTGGAGGCCTAAAGCAAAAAGGTTTTATAAAACCCAGCTGAATGGCTAGGACTGGGGCGACGGCATGCGTGCCCACAGAGAGGGCTCTGAGTGCCGCCTCTGGCACCCGTGCCATAGGTTCGCCACCACTGATCTAAAGTAAATAAAAAAATTTTGTGGTTTGTGAAGACTTTGAAGTCAAACATGTACAATTGGTTATTTTCTAAATATTTTTGCTATGTCCTCTTTTTCCAAGTTTAGATTCCCAGTGCATTCTCTTTCTGGGCTCAGCTACTATATAATTCCATTTTCTCACTAATGGCTACATATGTTCTTGGTTCTTAGAATCTAAATTTACCAGGAGATGATTCCCAGTTCTCTGCTCTACTCTTGCTTTAGCCATGCTGAGTCCATTTCACATGTTGATTATATTCTTCCCTTCTGCAGTACTATGAATAAATAAAATGTTGGACGTTGAAATAAACAACACACAAATTAACGGACTGTCCAATATGCATGATCTTTACTGTTCTCCAAAATACGTACATTAGTAACAAAGTTCAAATGTGACATTGTCAAAGGAGATTATCTATCTATCTACCCCATTCTCTTTTCTAGAAAGTACATTTTTTCTTTGTGGTATTTACTGTTATGATTTAGAATGATTCTGCAATTATTCTTTTAATTTTAGCAGAAATTAGATATCACCAAATCAAAAGGCAAACTTCTTTCCAAGGATGCGTCATTGTTTAAAAATTTGAAGTAAAATCTGAGAGGGAAAATAATGCACCAAACAATATGTTCCCATTTTTTAAGACATCCATACTGTGATATCTCTGTAGTGTTTTTGGAAGGACCAAGGGTTTAAGTAGACACCCCAGACTCATATATCTTGAAATATAAGCAATAGTCATCGTTATAGCTATTACTTTTCTTTTAGTGGAAGAGAAAAGATCACAGGGCTCTTCTCCCAGGCACTTTGAGGAAGAAGATATTGGAGACCTCATTCAGAGAACTGAACCAGAAACCACGGAGCAAGTACACTGGACTCAGCATCAACCTCTTACATGTGACCCTACAACTTGGTTGAATTCTGAAACGTTACTTCCACGGCTTACCATTGAGAACCTAAGCAAGTGGACTTTATATAAAGAGAAGGGCCCAGTCCAGTCTCATAAATCAAAAAAATCACTGTTGGAAAGATGGGAGGCAGAAGATGTCACTGAAGATACTCTTCAGAAGGACATGGCCCAGAAACAGGTTAGGAACATAGAAAACTGTTATTCACTCTACTGGCACTAGTTTGCCCTTGTTTCAAAAGACTTCTTTCTTAGGCTACCCAAATATGAACCTAGAGGCTTATAGAAACTGCCTAATCCAGAGTTGCAGAAATAGCTTGATTCAATCTGAGTCATTTCAGAAACAGAGTGGTCTGACTTGAGGGATAGACTGGTTTGCTTGAAAGTCAAGGGAAACACTTCCAGAGCTTTGCTCAGCCTATAACTGGAATAATATAAGTTCAGACCCATCTGTTTCCTTTTTAGGTCAATACAAATCCAGTTCAAATCATTCCATTCTTCCTCAGAATTTGATGTTTGGCTGAAGGATATACCACCTTATATGTGCAAATATATCTGCAATCACAGATCCACTATCTTATCCTACACACACTTGTCTTTAAAACTGTTTTTATAAAGCACTTGCATTGTGGTTAGCCACGTGAATAAAGGATCATTATGGGTGATAATTGTTTAAAATGATGCTACATATAACTCTTAGAAATATCTTGGTCATATTCTTCCAGGTGTATAAAGATGGATATTGTTACACTGAATTAGAAAAGACAGAAGACCTTTCCAGACTGGAGTAAGTAAAACACGGGTAATTATTTGCAAAACATCCCTTGTAGTGCCATTTTTCTGGCCTATCATTGATTTCCTTTCCAAAGTATTAGGGAAGCAGTTCTTAAAACACAGTGGAACTCTCTACATTCTGAAGCTTGTCCATCACTGGAAATGAAAACATATCATTACTTACTTCAAAGACTAATCATATTTTCATCTGATTCTCGTTTGGGGTTAATAAAAGCTAGGTATGTGAATATTAAGAATAACTACAATATTTCTGTTTCTTCTTAGGGAAGTCTGTGAAAGCTCGGTGTTGTTGTGCCTGAAGAAGAGATTCCATCAAGATGTTATCTATGTATGACTATTACTTTTTAAAAATCTATGATTGTTGGCAATATCTCTGTTGTATGTGTTTGAAAGATGGGGTGTGGGAAGAGAACGTGTTGTCTGTAAAGATCCATAATCATCTTGAATATACAATAGAAGGGAAGCAGCTGTCTTGTAATAGCTCTCCAGAAGATCTCTTCTAGCTCTTCCTGGTCTTCTAGAGATTGAACTTGGGAGATCTTTCATGCAAAGCCTATGCTCAACAAGAGAAATGGAACTATTTGTTGACATACCAGCTAAGCTAATGAGCATAAGTATAATAAAATCATATTCTGTTTCTTCCCAGACTTATGTTGGTCATATTTTGATCTGCATGAATCCATTCAAGGCTCTCAGTCTTTATTCAGAAGATGCGATCATCCAGTACCAGAAAGGAATGCTTTCTAGAAATGCCCCGTATGTTTGTATTTTTAATTCTTCTTTTATTTGGGGTTTTTGTTTACAACCTTTCTTCCCACAGCTGTTGTGTCTTTGGCTTGGGAATTGATTTTTAATATGTTCCCCTTCCAATGTTCAGTTTCTGCATACTTTTTTATTTCTTTTACTGAAGGCTAAGGTGGGAAAAATACACATGTATGTATTACGTTTTATTTCTGAAACAAATAACACTGAGGTAACATTGCTGAGCAGAGTTGGAAGTTTGGTGGGTATATTAAGAAAAATTGTGTTTGTTTCTTTGTGGCTTTCCAGACACATCTTCGCTATAGCGGAAATGGCTTATGCCTTCTCTCAGAGCTCAGAGAAAGAACAGTGTATTGTTATCAGGTAAAAGTAAAGGTACCTTTGTCAAGATAACTTCATATTTTTCTCTGTTTGATATTTCCTTGTTATCTTGAATAAATGCAAATTAACCGAGAAGATTTCTGGGGACTACAGTTGCCTATCCCCTTTACTTCATGTATCCAGGCTTCTCAGTGAAGTTATTTCTGTTTTCAACTCTTCCTCCAACTTTCTCTTTTCTTTAGGACTTTGTAGTTTGGGCAGCTAATCTGGAGGTGTTTGGGATAGAAGGCCAGAAGATTAAGTCACCTAACTGGCCTCACTAAGCCAGTTGGTTTGGCCAAAAGGAAAGACAGAAATGATCTGGCTTTGTGTTCTGCATCCTATCCAACTCCCCTTACCTACCTACTGAGGGCTTTTAGTCAGAAGATCTACAAATGGTAGAAAGAAACAGATATCATTTTTTGGGGGGGGCGGGGAGAAACCAATTATTCTTAAAAGACTGAGATTTTTATAATGATGGGACTTTGAAACAATAGTGAGTTGACAGTCAAAAAAAAAAAAGCCAAAAAAGAGCAACAAAAGAACTTCAGGTGCAGAACTGAGTTTCATTTTTTTTATGGGGTTGGTTCTTATGATCTTTTGGAGAAGGCTGGTGGTGGAAATGGCGGAGC